>NW_018108422.1:48806-57380 GCF_000183805.2 Loa loa | reverse complement strand
AAAATTACCAAATAACTAAATTTTTTAGTTTTGTGTTATTTCAAGGAAAATATATAGATGTCTTTTGTTTTGAATTATAATATATGAAGTATTGATTGTAGCATAATGGTTAAAAGAATCATTTCATCCTAGAAGGGTTAACTCATGACCTTTTGTAAAATTGTATAGAATTCAATTTCTCTGTAACTAAAAGTAGCGCTTAATTCTAATTAATTACGAGCATTTTTATTTCTTTCTTGTTTTTATAATTCTAACTCAGCAAATTCTAACTCAGCAATACCGTGTAATTATTATTTTATTTTATTTTTTAGTCACAGTACCAATTGCAAATGCGACAAAAGCGACAGGAAAAGAAAAAGCTGTGAAGAAGAAAGCAACATGGAAGGAACGGACTAAAGCACTCCTTTCAAAGGAACTAAAAAATGAATATAAACGATACGGTGAATTGATGAAACGAAATACAGCACAGTGTAATTTGATTAGGTAAGTATACTTCATTACAAGTTATATGTTCACTTATATCATTATCGTAGATGATATCCCATAAATGTTCGCTGAGTATTCATTGTGTCTGAGGGAAATAACGTCATTCTTTGGACTAATTACATAAACCTAGTCATTGCTATGGAATAATATAAAATAAAATCACTTCTTGAAATTCTTTCTTGTTTTTCATAAACACATATGGCGGAAGTAACATTGTATTCGACCTTTTTGCTATTTCCGATAACTGTTCATGTAGTACCTTCGATTTCATTATTCCTTCTGCAGGTATGCACTCAAAGATGATTATAGAAATTTGGTTGCTTACACACATGCTTACCTTGATTCCCTTAGCGAAAAGTCGCTTGCGGATCGGGAAGATGATGAGGTATTTTCTTCGTTTCATTGAATGTTACATTTGTTGGTTCAGATTTTCCAAGCTTTGTTTGATTTCGAAGTTCCTGTTTTTCAATTATCCGTAATAATAATTAGGATTTAAAGTTTCGCACTTTTATTGTTTCCGTTTCAGATCTTCAGTGTTGCACTGCTGCTGGTTGCTCGTCAGTATAGTCATTATTCAAAAAATCAATCATTAGCGAACTCACGGGAACCTCTACAGCTGTTTTTCTCATTAGCAAATTTAATGGAGCAAATGCCAATACAAGGAGATGATACAAAAGCAGCTTGGATACTTCTTCTGGATCGTTTTGAAAGGTGGATTGAAATTCGGACAATTGATGGAAAGTCGAATGATATTGATGATGTGCACATTGAACTGAGACGTAAATTAACTTCCCAGGTTTATTTTTTGACGAATATATTGAGTGAAATGTATAATGTTGGGATATCTTAAGTTAGCTTACCTCAAGTGAAAGACAGATTTTCGAAGTATTTATCACGATGCATTCAGGCTGGATTAGGTTCCTTACCGCGATTTTACAATCGATTTTTGTTTACTGATGATGATCAACTGGTGATCCGTTTTCGAGAACGTGAACTTTTTGGGAAAAATGTCGTCTATAGGGATGAAGAGAAGGAATGGCCGTATGATAAGGTAAAAAGTCTTGAGATTTTCTCCATGAAATGTTGGAAGTTATAAAAATAGGTATGAAAATAAATCACAACCTCCTTCTTATTTAATACGTTTCTGATGTCCTTTGTTATGAGTCACAGTAGAGGTCGGCCGCGGAAGTGATTTTTCTTCAGGACCTCAAGCTTGTCAGTGGTCTGCATGAGCCCGTTTCGAAAGATGAATATCATGGTTCGCCATATTCTAATATCTCTTTTGCAAAGGTATTTTTTTTTAAATGAAACTAAATACTGATCCACGTTTTTCCTTAGTGAATTAAACTGCCGTTTAAGGACCAGTACGCAGAGAAATTTGTTGAGCAACTGCAAAGAGAAGCCGATCGTTACTTATTTATAAGAAATTTTAATCGGAAATCGAGTGAAATCCCGGTAGAAGGTTTGATTAAAGAATGGAACTGGTACCAAAGTATATTGAAATGTTTGACGTCACATGTTGAAGAATTACGCCAATATCCTTGTAAGTTGTATAATTTATTGTTCGTAGCTATACGCGGAGAAATCGCGCTGATTGCCATCGACTTCGATGTTTTTTGCGTAAGTACGACTTTGCAGTGAAGGATTTCATGAGCGTTGTGGATTTGAAAATTTGCACCTCACTTATGCTATCAACAATAATGTCAATATGTGCCCAAGGTGAACAATTAATCCCTGCAACCACATTTCGATACTGTTTAGCAAATCCAATTTTGAACATCATTGGTCAAATGTTTCAACAAAAAGTGTCAAAAACCATAACTAAGGTAAGTATCCGTTATTTATCAGGGCAGCTGAGTAAAGCCTTTGTAAGCTTTTGTAAATGGATTTTGCTTTTTTTGTAAGCTTTTTTTTTGTAAGCATTTTGTAAGCTTTTGTAAATGGATTTTGTTTTTTATGGATTTTGCTGATCAGTTCTTTTTTTCTTTTTTTTGTATTATTGCAGATGCAAAACGAAATTTTCTCAGATTACGTCGAATACTTTCTGAATGCAGAAGTTTCACGACAGCACACTGTACGTGAATGGTGGATGTACTGTGCTTCTCAAATGCACATAAGTCCCCAACTGAAATTCCCATGCGCTGATTTTGGATCGGGAATACGTGAACAGCTTGGCTCGTTCTTAATGTCTGTAGTTTTGGAAGCATGCAAATTGCATGTCGAAGCTGGTATATGACATTTAAAATTTAGTAGAAGAAATTGAAAAAGGATAGAATTATTTCCAAAGGAAAAAAGTCAATAGTTTTTTTTATTGAAAAGATTGATACAGTGTCATTTTTCAGGCAGTCGTGGAAATTCTATATGTATTCCAGTATTTTCCCATAAAGATGTTGTCAATGAAGAAAGTTCTCTTGATGGAGACGTTTTGTGCGTAACGAAAATGATAAAAATATGTAATGCAATGATGGAGGTTGTGAGCAAGCATCAATTTGAATGGATGGTTTTTCCTACTGATTCATTACCTATGGAAGTTAGTTTATCAGTCTTATGACATCTTGATTTCTAGGCCATTCATGTAAATAAAATATTTTGCATAATATATCAATTCATATAAATTTATTAAAGTGTTTGTCCCAACTTCATCCTACGCTGAAATGATGTGAGCAATGTATTTTGCCAAACTAAGTATATTAATTGTTATTAGATCAACCATCTTGCTAACTTTTGACCTTCTGGCGTTTTTGTATTCTGATGTTTGTTGCTTATACTTTCTTAACTTCTTTCTAAAGTTTTAAAAAATATATTGGGGAAAAAGATTAAAAAGTGGAGCACAACCTTTGGTCTCCGCCGTTCGTAATAATAGGCAAGAGTGTTATTATTTTTAACCCGAGATAATTTCTTTTCGAATTTATGTCCTTTATTTCGTGCGTTCAAATCACAACAGGTACCTCCTCGGCCGTGGTTGGATTCTGGAGAAGGTGGGCCGTATTACGGGTCTCCCTTCAATGTGTTAAGAGCACATCCCGATTATTCGACGATCAACGTGAATTATGAAATGAAGAAACGGTTGAAATCACGGTGAATAAATTTTTAATTGTTTTGTAAGCTTTCGAGTTCTATTTTATCTGGCAATTATATCAATTATCTAAAAACTATTCTAGTAAACAAGCTCGGCCTGTTTTCGATGCGCTGAATGATTTGGGTGTTACGCCGTGGAAAATAAATGGACCTGTTCTTGATGTGGCTCTGAGGGTAAGACTTTCTGATTTTGACTGATATACCGTGTCTTTTTGCCGTTGAGCTGCTTTATATTCTAACATTTTTTTTGCACTCGTTATTCTAGGCTTCAGGTTTTTGAAATGGCTCAACTGGAAGCAGATGAGAAGTTTTTGGAGAAATTATCGATACCAATTCATCCGAGTCGAGTTTCGATACCAGATTACGTAGCTAAATTCGGGAATATGGAAGTAGATAAGTTGCCGGTAAATGAGTGGCGAGAGTATTCAAAAGCGAAATATGAAGCTATGAAAAAAAGGTTTTTTATCTAAAGAAGTGCTATAAGTCCATGAGAATTTAATGTGATTCGAAGAAATTTTAATTCCAAAAATTAAAACTCGACGTTGTATATTTGTTTAAGGAAGTGTTCTTTTTACGCTAAATAATCATACCTAAGCTACGCTATATCTCTCAATTATGCGACAATTTTAAACTACATTTCTTTGTTTTTCTGATGTACAAATCAGCTAGAATTCAGAATGAAAAAAAAACAAAGTGAAAAAAAGGCAAAATTTATAAGAAAAAAGATGCAGGTATTAAACTTCTGATCAGTGTTAATTTTCAGAAACGAGTTAAATTCATTATGGTGTTGGTTGCTTTATCGTTTGACCATGGCAAATCATTTTAAAGAAAGTGTTCTTTTCTTTCCGCATAGTATGGATTTTCGGGGGCGTGTATATCCGATAACTCCATATTTGAATCATATGGGGGACGATTTAAATCGGTCATTGTTGGTCTTTGCGGAAGGTACATTTCTGTCATGAGACTGTGACATCTGTAGTGAATATGGCGTTAACTGGATAGAAAACATAAAACATAAGGATTCATGTGATAGAGATGAGACTGGTAAACTTTAGGCCGACCGTTAGGTGATGATGGTTTGCGATGGCTGAAACTTCATTGTATAAATTTGACGGGCATTTTAAAGAAAGAATCGAATTTCACCCGTGCTATATATGCTGATGAAATGCTGCCGAAAATGTTGGAAAGTGCGAACAGTCCCTTATCAGGTAATCGTAATACCGGTAATATCGTAGATTTATTTTTTATATTTTGGAAATTGGAAATTTGATTCATGGTTATCATTTAGGTGAAATGTGGTGGACGAAATCAGAAGAACCATGGCAGACTTTATCTGCATGTATGGAAATTAGAAATGCTTTACAAACTGGTAAGTTTTTTTACTGAAACCTAACGGGTACACGTACTACCCGTGCCATCATCGTTGGTGTAATTTAGAATGGTTGTTGGATTTATGTTTGACATATTCAACAAATATCACTTTTTTGATAAACTTACAGTTATATGGAATAAATGCTTCATTCATTATTCTTAATCTAAGCCCACCATACCATCCTTTTTTGATTTACCTGTCTTATTAATTTTACGATTTCGATGTTTTCGGGATAGTATGGGAGGATGCTGATCCTTTACGAATGGAATATGATTTGTGAGAAGCATATTACTTTTTGACTGATTAACGTCTGAATTCACACTTTGTAGAGCGAGGATTATTTTTTGATATTTTATCCATCATATGTTCCATTCTTTGTATATTCCATTACTGCATTGAAGGTTTCAAGTTGTTCATCTATTTTTATACTTTGCAGGTGATCCGGTGACTTTCATTAGTCATTTACCGGTATATCAGGATGGTTCATGCAATGGTTTGCAACATTATGCAGCACTGGGTAGAGATCAAGAAGGTGGAATGGAGGTGAATTTAGTACCGGCTGAAAAACCATCTGATGTTTATTCCAGTGTTGCTGTTAGGTGTGCTATTTTTACTTTTTAGGGATTTTAATTAAGCTTGACATTTATTAGTACGATAGATACTATGATAGTATGATAGATAAGTTGATAAATGCATTTTAGGGTAGAACAGAAACGTTTAGAGGATGAGAAGAGTCCCGATTCTGAAGCTCACGATTTGGCTTTGTCACTGCGTACCATTATGCCAGATCCTGTTTCCAGAAAGGTGTGTAAATCAAGATTTTGTGGGATTTACTAGAACTTGACAGAGATGTCTGTAAATGAGTCTTTTTGCATAATGACACTGTTCAGGTGATAAAACAAACAGTAATGACCACTGTTTATGGCGTAACAATGAATGGTGCACGAAGACAAATTGAAAGGCAGCTGAAAGCGATCGGAATAGATTCGAACGAAGTATTGCATTTTAGTCTATCTGTTCAACTGGGAAATAATTTAAAACATCGTTGTATTATCTATTTTAAAGAAAAAAGTAAATAAATCTTGTCGGATTCCATCACTTTTTGCTGTTTTTTCCTTTTTTGGAACAATATGTGACTCTACTTATCTGCTTTTTAGCGCATGAAATACGCAACCTATTTGGCAGATAGAACATTTCGAAGTCTAAACGACGCCTTCACTAGTTCAATGTAAGATATTTCCATTAAGCCCTTTTCACGTAGAGAAAAATTTTTTCTATTGATTTTCCTCATTTCTCGTTATACTTTAAATAGAATAGCTGTCGGTTATTTTTCCACTGTTATTTCAGGAAAATGAAAGATTGGTTTCGCGATTGTGCGGAAGCAATTGTAAAGTTGATGCATACAGTGGAATGGATTACACCTCTTGGTTTACCCGTATATCAACCTTATTTAGAGACTATAATGGAAGAAAATAAAGTTTACCGACTGCCTAAATCAATTAAACAGGTCTGTCTATCATTTTATTTCGTTAACACACGGTCCGTAAACTTTTTTTCCCTTTTTTTTGAACAGTGGGACAGGTTGACTGGTAGTCTCATGAATATGTGCTTGAATAAGTCTCTTACAAGAAAGAAATGCTAAAGTGTTTGGACAAAGTCTGGAATCGTTTTTATTTGTAGAAACCTCATCTTTTCTCAATAAATTACCTTGTAGGTAAACGCATTTCCTCCTAATTTCGTGCATTCTCTGGATTCAACCCATATGATGTTAACTGCTTTATATTGCCGACGATTGGGCATTACGTTTGCAGCGGTGCATGACTGCTATTGGACCCATGCTTGTGAAGTGGACCAGATGAATAGGATATGTCGGGAACAATTCGTGCAGTTGCACAGCGAGCCATTAGTAAAGCAGTGCGCAGAGGTAAGATCTGAAATGATGTACTCTCCTTGTAGTTTATTTCTTCTTTTTTTTTCTTGCACAGACTACAGGTACAGTTCACTTCTTTTTTTTTTTCAGTTTTTTCGTCAGAAATACTTGCCGAATTGGTTACGTACTGTTATGTTGGCCGAAGAATTCCAAGAACTGCGGAAAATATTCACACCAAAAGTTCGACAAGGTATGCTTGATCTGGATGCTGTACGAAAATCGACCTATTTCTTTTACTAGCTTAATCTAATGTTTGTTTCTGTTGAAATAATTAAAAAAGGAGAAGTGGTTGTTGTTGTGATAGAAGGCAAAGTGTAACGGAGAGACTATGAGATCATTATTTGCAAGGTTTAGATTTATATGGTAAGCGCGATACCATAATGTATTATGAAAAACAAGTTTCAATAATGTACGATTAGTAGAAGTAATAAGATTTGCCCGATTATCAACTCTCAGAGACTTTTGGAGAAAGGAGTTAGTATTGAGACAAAAATAGTCTGTCATTTCTTTTTTTTAAAATGCTGTTCTTGCCGACTCATTCCTCGTTATATATGTCAGCTTGTATATTTATGACGAATGAATTTCATAGGAATAAATTTTCTAGTCTACAACACTAGCATCTTGACAGTTGGCTTCCTCATTGTGTCCTGAGTCCAAGTAGGGTTGACGACAAACGGATTCGGTTTTCTACTTGTTAATTTGTTTTTGTTATTCAATGATTTTCTTTTGCTTGATGTTGCTCAATGAATTTCTAAATTTCCAACTTCTGTTGTAGTGTGGTTTGGTGAAGTGTAAATAATAAACAAATAAGTAAATAAAATTATATATATGATAAAATGATCAAGGAATGTGATATGGTTAGACGGGCAGTTTCATTGTGTAACTTCATGACCAAAGTTGAAGGTTAACAATGAGGCTTAAATTTGACATGAAATCTACTGAAATGCGATACCTTCATTGATGTTGTCCTCATCTCAAAAAATCTGAACAGCCTCGAAATCTTTTAAATCTGATGTCGATCTTCAGAGATGTATAACCCTTAATGATGGAGACAAGGGGCAAAACTTGAATGCCGCGAAAGTTTGTTTTTGTTAATCTTTTCGGAATCTCTTCACACTCAGGATTTGTTCATCGATTTGGGTCCTTGAAGTGTTCCGTTTGATTCAGCCATAATGTTTGTTAGCTAGATGGATGATAGAATCAAGCATTTAGCCAATTTAAGGGAATTACATCTTTCGGCTCTGTAAATTCTTTCCCTATTATATCATCATAAATACTCCAATAGATAAGTGAAACTTATACCATAGAATGCATGGTCCTTATCCGATTTACGTGTAAATTACTAAATTATTGATGACAGGTTAATACAGGTGGTAGGAGATGTAGCATTTGTAGGTGGTAGCAAGAAGGTTATTGACTAAAAGTCCAGAAGAGCAAATACTCGCTCATGGATCGGAATTCTGGAACTGTCTTTTTCATTATGAGATTTTGCGTGATCTTCAAAAAGAATTTAAAAAGCAAGATAAGGAAGAGATACGGTATGCACGCATGTAATGTTACAGCGAATGAAGAAAGATGAATAAGCAACGTGAGAGTATACGTCGGATAGCTTTATCGATGTCAAACACAGATGAGAGCAAACGTAATCACAAGCAGGTAATACGTGAGTCGGAAGTTATTCCCGTATGTTGTAACTCGGTCTTCAATC
>NW_018108422.1:42603-48786 GCF_000183805.2 Loa loa | reverse complement strand
CAGGTGGTAGCAGGAAGCTATTGAAGGGTAAATATCCAGAAGGGTAAATACTCGCTCGTGGATCGGAATTCTGGAACTGTCTTTTTCATTATGAGATTTTGCGTGATCTTCAAAAAGAATTTAAAAAGCAAGATAAGGAAGAGATACGGTATGCACGCATGTAATGTTACAGCGAATGAAGAAGGATGAATAAGCAACGTGAGAGTATACGTCGGATAGCTTTATCGATGTCAAACACAGATGAGAGCAAACGTAATCACAAGCAGGTAATACGTGAGTCGGAAGTTATTCCCGTATGTTGTAACTCGGTCTTCAATCATTCCGATATTTTTTTTGGTCAGAAATATGATCAATGGGGAATACCGAGACAAGGCTGAGTGGTCTAGTGGTATGATTCTCGCTTAGGGTGCGAGAGGTCCCGGGATCAATCCCCGGCTCAGCCCCATCCTTTTACTGTGAAAAATCAAAATTATTACAGTTACTATAGATAATCATAGATGCCAACAAGGATGTATGTGATAAAATGTATTTGCTAAAATAATTTCATTCTTAGGAAAACGAAAATTTCCCTTGGAATTCAGGAGAGCATAATTTGTGAGGAAATTAAGGTAATTAAAAGACAGTTTTTTTGCAAATTTATTTCATCTTTCTCTGAGACTTTTTTTTTTTGCTTAGACCCCTTTCAATTTTACAATGCGTAATTCTGTAAAAATCCCATTTCGTTGCTAATCTTCATATCTAGCATAAATCATTAAGAATTCAAATTTGATTAATATTTATTACCTGTGACAAATCAAAAAGCAATAATAGAATACAAATGTCTTCTTGAAGAATTATAAAATTTGTAGGTAATTTGATATCGTTGGAGCATAAGGTGCTAATGAAAATGTCAAAAAAATTGAATGAAACTTAGCAATCCAATTGTAATTCATTCCAGTTAATATTAGTTCTTACAGACTTATTCCAATTAAGTTAATATTAGTTATCATTCAATTAATTTTTTCCTCCTTTTATTCATTCATTTTCAGACCTCTTACAAAAATTTTTACCAGAATGCCAACCTGAATTAGTGAAATGATAGCTAAAATAGTACTCTTGCATAAGAGAAATATCTTTTTGGAAAGAAATCTTACATAAGAGAAACATCTTTTTAACGTAGAGATTTCACATTTAGCAGTTATTTTGATGAAAAAATTCGATATCAAAGAACAAACATTATAAGCAAAGCACAAAACTTAACTTTTTTAACTTCCAAAATAAACAAAAAATTGTAAGATCAATGTATGAAAGAGAAATTTCCCATCTTTTGAATAATTTATCAATGATTTTATGTTTTTCATTCGCTCGTACATCTTTGACGCAATAAAGATAACTCAATTGTTATTGTGACATTTAAAATCAGCCTTAGCACGCTTATTTAATTTCTCAATATTTCTTTTTTTTTCTAAAAATATGGTGGAACAAAAAAAAGTCCTGAAATGATTTTTTTCTTCAGATTTCATCATGGGATATGCTTTATGCATCAAATTCTAAATTACTTTATATATCAAATTCAATTCCTGAATCGAATTCCAAATCCACAAATTCAAATTCTAAATTTTAAATTATTTATATATCAAATTCTAAATTTTGGTAGACAGTTCTTCAATACTGTATTCTACCTACAAATAGTAGTACTACGGTAGTAGAAAACACCATTCATAACATGCTTAGAATGATATGCTCAGGATGACATGCTTTCAGTGATGTTTACAAGCTATGAATCCCAAAATTTTGGTTGAAGCAATTAAAATATATTGAAATTCTGGTCATAATCTTATCAGACCATTTAGTTTGTGAATGATTTCGGTTATCTGCTCTAAACGTTCACGATATCGGCCCTGTTCTTCTATGCGGTTAACGAAATCACCTGCTGTCAACTGAAACTGAGTAAAACTGCAAAGATCAAAAAATGCAGGAGTATTTTCATAGTTGGAGACTATCATTTGTCTGGTTGAATAATCGAAGAAACATAAGCCTATCAAATTTGAAAACCACTTTCAGAACAAATCTCTCAACTCTAAACATATCAGTCTCTGTTCTCAACCAATTAGTTTAATAAAACTATTTCTATCCCATCTGCAAATGAAAAATGTAAAAGCATAAAAAAGTAGAAAAAGTGATGATCGAAATAAGCAGATTAGTTTTACCTCTGTTTTGAACACCTTTAAACAGTGTAAAGCTAGCTGAATCAATACGGTTCAACCGCGGTACCTTCGTCGTGTCACGTTTTCTAGATGACCCCTGTAATTTCATTTGATATCTATATTACAGTCCATTTATACAGAAAGTTGTGCTGCCATGTAATATTTTTAAAAATTTGCAGAATTTTTGTTTGGAAAGTAGTCATACTTTTGCTAATCGTTTTTGACCGGATGGCTTTTCAGAACATTTCGGTTTTGAATTTTGACCAAGTTTCGAATGTAATTCTATTAAGTTTGCATCTTCAGCTTTCGATGATTGTGAATCTTCGTCCATCCATTTCAATCTCTGCTTATTTTGTAACCTGCGAAAAATGACAATTACAATCAGTATGTAAATTAATAAAAAAGAGAAAATAAAAATAGTGTCGTTTCATCAACGTTACATATATTATGTGTACTGAAACAATCCAAGTATCTTAATACATACCTTAGAACTTGTTTCGTCAAAATTTCCGGATCTCTGCCCAAAACATTTGCCAAATTAGAAGCACTAATACTGTGGCCAAGTAATGTGAAACGCTGTAGACGATCTTGCCACAAAAATGTTTCTTTCACACAAAAATTCAATAAACTACACTTGTCCTGACAAGAGAATTAGATATTAAAAGAGAAAAATTTAACAAGAAGAAATTTTAGCTTTTCAAATAAATAACTGAAAATAGAATATATATGATTGAAGAAGTCAAAAATTCCAGTAATTAGCCCATTTACTCAAAAAAATAATAATAATATTCAGTGATTATAAAATGAAAAACTGATACCCTTCATCTATCAATGAGAAGAGAGGACAATATTTTTGAATAAATAAGTGCGATTTCTTGATAAATACTATCAATGAAAAAAATGAGAATCAATTAAATGAAAAACAAAAACCTCAATTAAATTCAATCTATCCAATGGACTATTGAAAGCAAGCCTTTCTTGAAAATCCAAACGTTGAATCATTGGCAGTAAACCGTCACTGTAATAGTACTAACCGTTAATAGTGATATTACCTGAGTGAGTAATGAATTTCATTTGTCGAATGAAAAAAAGTTAATCCAACCTATCATCAATATTCTGAGCCCAATATTCTACAATTTCAGGTATGACATTAAATGGTAACATCGGTAATACATCGTTACATAGTTGTAGACCTTTGATATGATCCGCTTGTACATAGTCAACAGTTCCTTCAACTGCCAAGAAATTGCAGATATTCTGAAATGTGACCAATAAATTGTATTAATCATCATAAACAATCCTTCCACAATTACCACTAGAACTTGTGGTACTGCTTAAGTAATAAATTGAGTATATTTTGGTTCCTATGCGAATTCATTAAATTTTGTACTGAATTTATTAAAGTTACTATGGATTAAACATCAAATTGTGGCATTAAGATGACATTAAAAGTTTGATGTTCGCTTATTATATTAGGATGCTTGGTGCTTGTTTGATATACATATATCCATACCGTTTCATAGCCTGCAGAACAAAGCGCACAAATACTACCTGTTGATTGTACTCTGATTGTTCCCGTATAATGAAGCGCACACAAGCTAAACAATAAATTGGTACATCAGTTTAATTCATTAAACGTAAAAAAAGAAAAGAAAAAAAGTTGAAGATATCAAAATTTCGTAACAAAAAGTAAGGACTGCCTAAAAAAAAACAAATAAACATACCCTTCGTCCATACAAATTATAGAATCCACATAATCAATGTTAATTTCGATTGCATCAGAATCACATGGTACAATGATAACATTACATAATTGATCCTATAAGACATAAGAATATTCTTTGTGAAAAATCAGCATAATGTTGCTAGGCTTTAAATTAAAAAATGTATTGGGAATAAATGAAGGAACAAGTCTATACCTTCATCGAATTTTCCGAAATTTCTATTTGGTGATCATTTTCTGGAATAAAAATAAACCGCAAGAGTAATAAATAAATAATTAAATAAATAAATGAATGAATGCTAAATAAGAATGGACCACGAAAAGAAGATTGATAAAAAAGAATGTGGATTGAAAAAGGAAGAGAAGAGGTAATATAGTAAGTAAGGAAGTGATAACATTTTATCAATATGAATCTTTTTAAAAAAATGAGCAAAAGTAGTACTTTTAAAGAGGAAGAAAGCAAATCTAGATTCTCTGCTAGAAAGTTGAGCTTTAATTGACAGAAGAAGACTGTCAACAAATAATGGATCCCGCTTTCGACATAGCACTATTACTGTTGACTTCTGGCCAGCTGGAAATATTAAAAAAAACTCTCGTAATTTATTGGGTAGTAATAATTGAAAGCTTCTCATCGAAAGAGAATAAAAATTGTTAATGAGAAGAGACATAAAATCACCATAATATGCACAAGTTTCCATCAATAATGTAACCAGCATGTCCAATTTGTGGCATTCCAAATTATCAAATCTCGGCGGAATACAGGCTTTTCTTAAAATATCACTTGATTGAATGATTTCAACAATCGTTGTACTTTGGCTAGATAATGCTGAAAAAAGTATTTATGTATCGATAACTTCATAGCTTCCATTATAGCAGTTTGCATAATTGCAAAGCCATTATTCTGGTAATGATTATTTTTAAAATCACTAACCTTGAAGAGTATTTCTGAAAGCAGTTAAACCATCACACATCAGAATATCATATGCTGATAGAAGTTCAAAAAAATCACAATAAATTTCCGCTAAATGGCTTCGTCCATTTTGTACTTTCTTTTGTAAATAACTTGTTGAAAAATTTGCAATTTTTTTTATGTCATTTGTAGGAAATATGCCACTTTCGCATAGTAACGATGCAATGGGTTCCATTACCTAAAGATAACGATAGTAAAATAAGAAAAAAAAAAAAAAAGAGAGAAATTGAAGGTCATTGAAAATAAATTCTTCCTAAATGTTACTTTCTACCTAATAAAACTTTCATTTTTATTCTTTTAAGAAAATTCTTCAAATGAATGATCTATCATGTTTCTTTCTCCAGCTTGTGTTATTTCAAAAAACATAAATCTTTTTTTGGCTAAGAGTTGCAATTTTTTTCCTTACGAAATAGTGTGGATAATTATTGTGATCCATTCTCAAATTAGTGTAACCATTAAATCGCTAAATAATACACGATAAACGGTGTTATGCGAACAGTGGTTAATTTAAAATGGTTAATTTAAAAACAATGATTAATTTAAAAACAATGATTAATTCCTTTTTTGAAAAAAAAAATGGTTAGTTGAAACAGTGATTAATTTATCAATAATTTCTTAAAAGAATTAACAAAAAGAGAAGGAAATACTTTCAGTAATTCTTTGCCAATATGACGTATATCTTCATTGATAGTTATGTAAAATTTAGATATCCTCGGTGAAGCGAAAACTAACGAAATCTCCTCTCTTATTGAGCTTAATGATCGAATTAAATCAATTTGAAGATTCATCACAATTAATTGTAATTGGCCAACTTTATCCACTTTGCAATCCGTATAAGCCAAAACACGAAACTTTGCCTTGAAAAAAAAAAATCTCACTTCAAAATAAAATTAAAAAATTAAGTAAACAATGAAAAACAAAGGATATTTATAGAGCATCACATTACATTTTCGTCTCTATTCAATCAGAATTATATGATATATCATGAATACAAAATTTCTGCTGTTAAATTCAATCATTTAAACTTACTTTTTGAAGGATACAATTACGAATTAGTTCAGATAAAGGATTGGAACCAGAAATAGCACGATGAGCATCTTCCACAATCATTAAGCAAATTTTTGAAAGCTCTTCTCTACCCGTAAAATCAGCAACAAGAACCTACAATTGAAAGTAGAAGATTATTTAAAATTCAATTAAATTTATGCAATAAACAAAAAAAAAAGGTACATATACTTTTCAGAAGGTAATTAAATTGAAAAATTTAAAATTTAATATATATACTTTTCAGAAGGTAATTGAAT
>NW_018108422.1:30901-42555 GCF_000183805.2 Loa loa | reverse complement strand
AAAAATTAAGTAAACAATGAAAAACAAAGGATATTTATAGAGCATCACATTACATTTTCGTCTCTATTCAATCAGAATTATATGATATATCATGAATACAAAATTTCTGCTGTTAAATTCAATCATTTAAACTTACTTTTTGAAGGATACAATTACGAATTAGTTCAGATAAAGGATTGGAACCAGAAATAGCACGATGAGCATCTTCCACAATCATTAAGCAAATTTTTGAAAGCTCTTCTCTACCCGTAAAATCAGCAACAAGAACCTACAATTGAAAAGTAGAAGATTATTTAAAATTCAATTAAATTTCATCAAAAAAAAAAGCTTGTAAACGATAATAATGCATAGGTTGATTATAAACAATGTAAAATCCAATCAAATTTTATTTCAAAAATATATGACTTTTTCTTTTTCTTTTGAACAATGACAAGTGATAGAATTACGGATGACGACGGAAGAGAAAGTAGTGTAGAAGCTTTTACAAAATAGATTAGTACCAAAATGAAACAGCTATGTTAATCAATTTTTATAAAAAGAAATATTTTTAAGAGTATACTTAAATTAAGATGAATTTTACTTTCTCTTTGAAATATTTGCTAATGATAGGAAAATTTCACCACCATTTTATATCTTATTTTTAAATTCATCTATTACAGCATATAACTTTTTCATTGCCATAAACAAACTTAGCTTATCATCCTTACAACAAATAATGTATTGTATTGATTGATGGTAACATTCTAATTAATTTAATCATTTTTGTCAATTATATTATAAGGGTATTTTATGTTTTGCAAATCAAAAGAATACATTTCAAGATGAATACAATAGTTCAATTCTTTGACATGTTTAAAAAAAATTTTAAAGTTGTCTAAATGTTTGTCATATAGTGTGATAATTTCGTGAAATATATCAGATATTGATTTGATTCTAAAATAGCACCACATATACTATTATTAATTATAATCATATTTAATATTTTCGAACTTCCTTTATGATCTATAGATGTAAACATTCATCGAAAAAATTAACTTTTTGAAGAAATGTTTTCAGTAAATAAATTAAAAGTGTCTTTTGGAAGTGAATGACATTCTAAGATCTATAGCTTTATGAAAACCATGAAGAAGGTATATACAGATTGTAAGGTTTCGTATTACTTTACAACAACTACAGAAATCCAAGTTTGATAATTAATTTTTAAGCAAAGAATCGAAAATTCCTCTAATTTTATCTTTACTATTTTGTTGAAGTTTGATATCAAATAACTGATTTGATTCTTTTGAATGTAAAACAAGAGTAGGAAAAGATGTCTACCTTAATGTATTGTTTTAACATTCATTTATAAATTTTTGGCTATTATTTTATAAATTTCGAAAAACTACATAGAAATCAAAATATTTCAATCCAATAATTTAGAAGTTTGATTAAAATTTTTCTATTTAATTTTTAGAAAGTTTTGTCAAGCAAATTTATCGATAATTGTGATATGGATCCAAAATCAATATAGAATCTTACACGCTGATCTTACATGACATTTTCAATGGATCCAAATTTGAGATAACATGACACTGACATCAATAAAAGTGATGATGGTATGACATAATAAATCAAGAAGAGATCAGGTGACAGCATTCAAATCGATGCGTTCGTTGCATTTGGACAATTAATACCTTCTTATGAAATAACGTTTTTTTTCTTTTTTTTTTATTTATATTAACATGGTACATTTTTAGATTTCATTTTTAAAGTTCAGTGGTTGCAAAAAAAAAGAAAAAAAATGATGAGTTCGTAAAATGATATAATGCATGAATGTCAATTGTGCGATCCATTTCATTCTCAGTAGATATTAATACTGGTATGGACTGCTTATTTCTCTTAAATGTTTATTTTGGAGTCATCAAGACATGTTTTGAGGATGAAAGAAAAGGAAAGAAAATATCTGGTATCGTATACTGCCAGTTTAGATGATTCCAATTATGATTGACAAAAACAAAAAAATAGGATGACATGTCGGAAGTTATTTTAGCATTTTTCAATAAAAAGGCTTCTTACCATTTAATTAGCTAATATAAGGGTTATAAGTTGTGTTCCTTATCTACAAAAAGCTTCCTTTATATAAAAAAAAAATCTTTGATAATGTCCTTCCTATCAGTCTAATCAACTACAGACGGCTAACCCAAACTACATTCAGGAAATTTAAATGAATCTATAATCTTCTCTTCTCATTAACTAAAAAGAAAAAACAAAAACCTCTGCAGTAGCAAATATAATATCCTGTTGAATCCATTTCTGACAACGTTCACTCTTTTTTAAATTAGCATATACACAAATACCTTGTGAATAACCCGTAATTTCAGCGAATCGTTTTGCGGTATTCAACGATGACTCTACATTTTTGCATATACACACTACCTTCTGTATTGGAAACCATCTGTAAATAGGTAGGATGAATTTAGATATCTTTCACTTAGACATTCTTATTAGTTATATATAATACATGTTTCACTAGTTGCATTTGATCAGGACGATATAAAGAAGCTAATAGTTTATTCCTTAATAGCGTACATGGGAATCGTAAACTGCTGACCTTTTTTCGTTTTATGAGAAAGGGATACTTGGTGCTATGTTTCAAATGGATTAGTCATGGACTTATTTCTGCTATTTTATTTTTGTGTGTTGGATGATAAGAACAAGAGTGATAAGAATAAGCAAGTCATTAATGAGTGATAGGAACTAATGAATGATAGGAACAAGCAAGTCAGTTAAAAATCATAAATTTAAATCATAACTTGCTTATAATGGAAGAAAAAAAGATGCATTCTTGAGTAACTTTACAAGAATACTGTAATGTAATATATGCTTTCTTTAGAGGAAAGAGGAAGTAGAACAGGAATTTACTGCATAAAATCCGCAGTTGCAGAATATCTGCCGTTGCATATGATCGCTTTGAATATACAACGAATCATTTCTTATTTCAAATACTGAAAAGTCAACAACGAAACGATCGTATTAAAATTATTGATAAAAAATGAAGTAGTTAGTACTGCATACATAACGCTTCAATGATTTCTTCTTATATCGCAGCAAACTGAAACCTGTGAAAATTGAACATAACAACGGCAGCAATGAAGAAAGTATCCAGTTCTTTCGGCAATGTTATCAGCATATTGTTATACAACGAATCTAAAATTAGCCTCTTCTGATAACGACAAACGGGCATATTCACAGGATAATAAAGATGACGCATTGATAATTGCTGGGATTTCGTTAGCCTGTAAAACACAATAATACAGCGAACATATATAATGTAAACGTAGGAAAGAATTATGTTTTCAAAATTAAAATCGAAAAATTCGTGTCTTATGTCTAATATTACTATCAACAGCAGATTGGTAATGTGCAAGATAAGAACAAATACGCTCAATATACAACAACGAACATTAGAAAATGTTTGTTAGTTAAAAGATTGTCAAATAATGTTAGGAAAGAAGTTGGAAATCACTCACTTTAAAACATCTAAGCAATTCTTTTTGTATTTTTGATTAGATATTGTAGGTGCCACATCTATCGCTTTGCCAGCTCGTAAATGAGTAAACCCAAAAGGCTCCATATGAGTATCTAAAAGTATGAAATTTCGATGACAACTTTTGCAGAATATAGACACTTGCAGATTCCGATAACTTTTGTAGAATATAGACATTTGCAGTAATGGAGAATATGCAATATTATGTTATATCCAAAGCCATATATGTTCAGGTCCATATAACGAATTCGGAGTCATTCATCTGCTCATAAATCCCTGATGCATTGCGATAAATGGCTGTGGATATCAGAAGTCTTAATATTTCTAGAAATCGATTATATATAAAAATATATCAAGTAAGGAGGAAACCTCGAATTTCCCTGCAGTACCAAGATAGAAGTAGAACGCAAGAACTATTGATTAGGAAGAAAGCTCGTTTACTGGTGCGGTCATGAAACAAAAAATCACAATGAGCAATAAGTAACAACAACATAAACATTGATCAATTAAGCAACAAACAACAAAGTTATATAAGCTCATCTTAATTGGATTACTTTTTGACACGGTTTCCAGTCTTAACGCTTCTTCTGGATAGTAAGCATATGGAACTGTAATGTAATAAACATGTAATATACACGAATGGGATGGAAAGAAACGAAATTTGCCTAAAATGTACAATGTATCAAAATGCATCATTTAAATTTTTCGTCGTGACCAGTCTTTGGGTTGAAAATGAAGCTTCGATGGATCGATTCGAACTTGACGCTTTTCTTGCCTTCTCCGGTATGCGTCCAACAATTCATTACTTAAAACGATGACATACTGTCCTTTGTAGTACTTGTACAGGTTCAGCTGCTGAACAAAATATGTATAGTTATAAATCCATATCAGTGAAAAAAAATGTTTTCTGAAATTCTACAAGGAAGCAAAACGTAATATATAATAAAAAAGTGTAATATGAAAAAAAACTAAAAAATACACTTGTAATGTTGATATGATGTCTTCTTTCCGGATGCTTGTTTCCTCACTGAGATCATTAACTGATAAGTAGAGCTGATCACCATCATCGCATCTCTCTCGATGTTGCACCAACTTTTCAATGATTTTTTGTGACCAAAAACTACGATAAGACAGCTGGAAAAGAATAAATTAACAACCAGAACTACCGTATGGCAACCGTTTATACATTTATGCAAGATGATCCGGTCATTTAACGGTATGCGCACATCCAGCACAACATAATCGGTGATTCAGTGCAGAACGATATGTTCTTGAAATTATTCTATAGAATATTGTTATTAGAATTTTTATTGCTTTCAAATCTGCTAATCATTCATAGAATTGAACACAAATTCTATTAAGTCTGTTAAGCAAAAATTATTCAGAAAAAGCACGTGGTAGGCTTAGAAATGGAAAGAACAATTTTTTAACCTATATTAAAATTCAGAAATTAAATTCTTTCTTTTCTATTTTCTTTATAAAGGTGTGAGACTACTAGCACTATCATCTCTCAAGTCTTTTGAGGAGCAATATTCCAACTAAAAACTTATAATGCTAGATCATGAACCATTCGTTTCATCCACTTTCTTATTAGATAGTTGATCATTCAGATCACCCGGCTTATAAAGTCAACATAAATCAAGGTCTTGAAGCTTGTATCAAGAAAAAAAATTGAGGTATATACCCTCCACCACTGGTAGTATAAAGTGAAATTGAGAGTAAGTCGACTAAGTCAATAAATTCATACGCTGCAATTTGAAAATAAAAATACACAAAAACACGAGCAAATCAAACATTTAGGAACGAAGAAACGGCAATTTAAACATGGTACAGTCGCTTATGCTAATTTTTCCAGTAAAATCGAATCATCAAACCTTACCAATCCTAAATCCGAAAGCGGTTTCTCAGGTGATCCAGTCTTTCCCTCACATTTTGATAGTTCATAGCTGAATTCAATTAAAAGCCTTCCATAACCTTTTTTCTGATAAGGAGGCAAAACTAATATACATGCTACATTATATTCTTCTGCTGATTCTTTTTCCTGAAAAGAACCATTATATAAAATCTGAATTTAAAAATCGACCCTCAAATATCTTTGAAAATTATTCGATAAAGTTTTCTGAAATTAGTAAATTTCAAATAAACAGATATGATTTGCGAAACCTTTGAGAAATATCCAACGATATGAAAACCACGATCGTCCTGTTCAGTTAAAATATAGAAGAGGAAAGGATCGGTATCATAATAGAGAGTCTTGTGATCCAGGAAGAGCTTTGCCAATAAACAGAGATTTTGCGCGTAAGTCTAAATAAGAACTGTTGAAATTCGTAAAATTAAGACAGTACGTACAATTCATACGTAACAGAATGAAAAACTAACTTTATTCTTCCTTCCATCAATTTCGAAAAAAGATAATTTATCAGACCGATATATTTCATTGCCTGGTGGATGCTTTAAATGACATTTCATCTAAAAAATATGGTGAATCAAATAGCTTCCAATAATAGAGACGTCTACTTAATTTTAAATCAGAAAGTTCTTCAGAGGAGAGATAGGACACCAATTTCCTAGAAAATTGACATTTCTGATTCAAATATTCTCTCTTTATTACCGTGAAAGCAATGCATTATTATTTAGTGAAAATGAAATTACCATATGTCGCTTAAGACACGTGGAACTTTTGACAAATTTTAAGCAAAACTCGCAAAGATAAATGCAAGGAAGTGTGGTAAGTTCCTGTGGATAGGGTGAGAAGTACCACGGCTGTATACGGTAGCGTCCCAATTCAACCATTTCAATGTTTCGAATCCGCGTTAACGCATCCTCACTATGCCCAATAATTGACATCGACCCACGCTGTGTTGGTGCTGCAAAGATATAGCACTATTTATTCAAAATTTCTACCAGCCGTGAGACCATGTTTTAAAATTTCGTGTTTTACTAGGAACTGAATCCAGTCTAATAAAGAAAAAAGGCATGAAACAATGGAACAAAGTGGGCATAATGCAAAGAAATGCCAATAAAGCGGAAACAAACCTTTAATATCCGCTTGAAATGGTGATAATGGGCGTGGTACCACAGGTGCTTCTTCTGTTTTGACAACTTCCGACGCATCACCAACCACTTTCCTCTTTCGTGTTGAGCCCTTTTTTAGGCACCTCACGGTCTGGAGACGATGTATGCGAACTGTATAACTTCTTTTAGACAGCAGAAATTACTTTGCATATCAATCATTTATTTATTAAAGTGCTTTCTTTACTCAAGTTTAGATTAGATTGTAGCTGATATCAAACACCGAAATTTTTCCGCTCCAAAGAAAATTTGGTTAATATAAAATCAAATATTCTACTGAAGTATCAGAATGACGAAAAAATTAATTTAAATAGCATTCTAATATATTTCGGATGAGATAGGACGGACTAATACTGGGGATCTAATGGGAAGTATTAATCTAAATCAAATACCTACCTGGTAGCCGTATCAACTTGTATTTTTGGAGCTTTACCACCTTTTTGTGGAAATCGAACGTTGGTTAAATCCAATGCTGAGTCATCGACCCATTCATCCAGTCGTCGATTACAGTCAATGTAATGAACATAAAATTTATATTTTCGTTCCGGCATGATACGTATCGATAAAATTTCTGCTTCACCTATAAAATCCTCGTCCATTACAGTAAAATGGAATACTCACATTAATAAATTTAGCGTTTATGCTTACGTTTCCATTTATAAGACAAACAAACGAAATGGATAGAAGCAAAACATACGGAATTCCGAATCTCCGGTCATGCGAACACCGAGCTTAGCTCCATCGACTAGACTTTCCACTGGCCATCTTTCTACTGAGTCCATTTTTATTACTGTAAATAAATAAATTACAAGCCAAAACATAAATTTGTACGAGAAATATGATGAGTTGGCGAATTTTAAACATTGGCTAAAACAGTCCTAAATCTCGTACAATTTACGAATTTTATGCCCACACCAAAAATAACTCATAAACACACTTGTTCCAAGAAGTTTGAAAAACAAAAGGTGTAAAATTTAAGAACTGAACGAGGCCGAGCCATCTCTCGTAGTAATTCGAGCCGCAGGCTATGTTGGTGTAATTTTTCATCGTTGTGTCAGGAAGTGATCAGTAGCAGGTCAAGAAGGTCAACGTTATTTATTATTGGTAACTGATCTAGGGTGATATGAAGTGAATGATCACGAATGGAAGGTTATTTTTCTTCGGTAGAGACAATATTGAGATCTTGTTGTAGGGAAGCGATTCCTTTCATCGTATCGTCCTCCTCTTCCTCTTCTTGCTCATCTTTTGCTATCTGTAAATGATGAACTAAACTATCTTATTGGTGCAATGTGATGATGATAGTTGAAATGATTTCAAGAATAGCTACTCAATGGGAACTACTACTGATATGGAATTGCCTGAGAAGTGATTATAGTCACAATAATGAATTGTAAAAATGGAAACCGAAAGGCTTACATTATATCACTGCAAAGTTCATTGAAAATTCATTTAGAGAAAGAACAATTGGCGCTTTTGTAAAGGAATGTGAAAAAAAACCATCGACTATTTGTCTAACCGATGATTAGAGAAAAAACTAATATGAATGCAATCAGATTACAACAATGGTACATTGCAGTCAATGACAGGAAAGAATGCAAGTAAGAGAAGCTGGCAGAAAAATGACATGACATCTTTTGTAACTGATAAAAAGGACTGATATCGAAGAATTTGGGAAAATGTCTGGGGGTCACCTCGGATATAGGTAATAATAACGGGGCGATTGTAGAGGACTATCAAAATATTGTTTCTCAAAAAAAATTGAACCAAAAATATCTCATGGATCATGGGCAGAAATCTTTAGCGGTATTAGTGATAATGAGCTGTAACAAAAAATAGTAATGTTAATTATGATGATTGTGATAATAAGTATGATTAAGATAGTTATAGTGGAATTTGTGATGGATGACAATGAGAGTAATATTTTGATAACATTATGTGAACTATTTTCAGCATTTGGAATCATCTATTGGAACCTGTATTAGTTCAAATCATCATTTAGAAATTTCGAGCGGAACAACCTGATCTTCTTTTAATTGCTCTTCTGTTTGGGTTTGCGTTCGCGCTACTTCCAATTTTGTTCCTTTTTTCGTTACTTTTTTTCGCCGTTTTATTGATTTCTAAGAATTTTTTCATTTAATAGCGTTACATTTATTTCTCGACTTTCTTCAATTCTCACTGGAGTAAATTTGTTTGAGATGGAATGAAGTATTAAAATATTCCTTCTTTTGGGTCATTTCTATGGTGCAATCATAGATTGGGAAGAACTGATTTATTTACTTGTTAAGTTATTGGCTATAGGAAAAGTCTCGTGTGTATCCTTTCCATTCATTACAGTTGTAACAAAGAAATTTAGCTGAAGCAGTTACTGCTTAAGGCATCAGTGCCGAAAAAGTATTCTTAAATCATAACCGAAAAGTGAAAAGTACTCGGGAATTGATTTTTTATAAGTTCAATATTAGAAGATAATCGACGAGATGTCTGAAAATTTGCTTAGAGAATTCGTCCTACATTCTTCATTTTATGACCACAAAGAATGCACAGTCTAAAATCATCCTTGCAGATATCAGTACAAAATATTTGAATAGAAGAGAAAAAAAAAAGTAACAAGCTTACATACTGTTCGTATTGAATTTGTCCATCCTTCTTATCCTTCATATCTTTTATCCTCTAAAAATTTGAAAATCTTTCATACTTTCTTAAATCAATTTCTTTCCTCATTTAACGTTTTGTTAAATTTGCAATGAATTACTGGAATTTTGAAATAAGGAAAAAAGTCAATGAACCTGTAACAGATTTTTCTGCTCATCTTTTGCGCTTTCTATTCGTTCTTTACTTAACTGTGTCGGTTGTATATCCGTCTAAATATATTGTGGATAAGTACGTTGGCATGATCGAAAACGTGATGTCAGAAATTTGTTTCTGTCAAGGCTTCAAAAGAACTTTGATGCATTTCTATCTTATTTTTATTGTATTTCAATAGCTGCCAACCCCAAGAAAATATATATATAAAATCTACTTTAAATATATATAAAAGATATGCTTAATCGTTCAACCTTACAGTTCTCAATTTCGATGAACTAATGATATTAAAGTGGAAATTAGACGACGAACTAAAATCATGAAATTAGGCGACGTGAAGTAAAAGATATGTAAGCAACACTTCGGGATTCAATTCTTCATTTTTCCATTTCTAGTACCATTCATTCTATGTACCGTAACCACCTAGATGACATGACATTTCACGCCACTCACATTTATCAAGAATTTTATTCTCAAATTTCTAAACAATTTCTGTATTCGTATTGTTTTGAAGCGCCTATCTGAGGAACTGAGAAACCAGAAAGACATCGGGAAAACAAAAGAAAAAGAGAAATATTTTTTAGCCGTAAAAACGGTGAATGGCTTCATATGCAAATGTAACGCTTCTTAAAGTGACTTCCTTGTTCCCATCGAAATCCAATCAAATTTCATTTAAGAATTTAAAAAAGTAAGAAACTCTGTTACTCCGAAAATTACCACAAAAGGTATTTTAGGATTCTCTGATCTCTTGAGCCGTCTTCAGGACTTACAAATTCTCAGATTGCAGTACCTACCGGATCTTTTTTCTCATATTCCCAGATTGCGACTCCGCTCATTCTAACACTTTTTCTTTCTTTTTTAAAACTAACATCTTTGATTGTTTGCTGCATTTGATTAACTGAAGTTGGACTCTGTTGCAGCACTTGTTTAGGTACGTTAGCTTTGACAACGGATCCTTTAGTGACTGCAGCTTTTGGTAAGGGTGCAGGACCGAAGGGTTGTTTTCGTTCTGGAGTTTTTGCTTCTGGAGTTTTTAGCTGTTGTAGTGATGCTCCTTTTTCTTGCTCCTTTTTCTCATTTCTCTAAAAAAAGAAATAATTATTCTTTTATGAAGGAATAATAATCTGCAGACTATTCCAATATTTAGCTTGATTCCTGAATCCAAAAACTTTTTTCAATTTTTGAAAAAGTGACAAAATCTATAATTTCATTCGCTCTCGATCACCTCGACCGATACCAGATGCAAGTTTTATACTTATATCTAGCTTCCCTCTACTTCCGACAAAGATGAAATCGAATGATAAAATGAGGTATTGAAGCAGTTGTAATTATTAGGCTGTAGATCTTTATTTTATTCCGCCGTGCAATTACTTACGATGGATGCAAGTGAAGAAATTTGTTTCAGTATAATATCAGAAAAATTATTTTGTTAACCTCTCGTTTTTTTACGCATAGAATCAATACAGCAATTGTGTAGGAAATGTTGAGCAAAGCACATATGAATGATGTAATAGTCGTTAAAGTCATTCTTTTCCTATTAATTTTTAAACCCTGAAATTTTCTTTTTATTTAAGGTTCAGATGGAAAAAAATTGAAACGTCAGATAGTGCATAAATATCATCCTGGATGGTTGTGTTGATTGATGGTTATCGTTCTGGAAAGAATCTATCATCCTCGATGTAACGACAAATGGATTTCATGCAAACAGCTACCTTCGAATGAATAACTGCGTAAAAAAGGATTACTTCTATGAGTGAGCGTTATTTTAATAAGTCTGTAACAATATGCAAATCTTAATGGTGCTGTCTGATTAGTAATCGAATCTCGTGCAGTTTTCGCTACATTCATATTACTGTAAAATGTTCATTTGCAGAGCTATGCCATTTGTTTATTGATTCACGTTATGTTTCTAGAGAAATTGTTAGCTCAAGTTTCTTCATCTATTATCTTTAATATTTTAGCACGCGATAGCATAGTGCAGCATTTTTTCGTTTTATAATTGAATCATGGATTAGAGGCTTTGTATGTCGAAGACTTTATATTATCAGATCCGAATGCTAATTATTGGGTGCTATCGAATTCTGCAAGGTTTATTGCTCTTGATAATGTTTATCATTCCAAGAAATCCAATTTGAATCTTCACTCGAAGATTGCATTCTGCAGAACCTAATCCTATTTTCACTCTTTCATTTCATTATAAAACTCTTCACATTTTTCAGTACTCCATTTAGAGCAGTGATTCCCAATTTTTTTCTTT
>NW_018108422.1:22488-30530 GCF_000183805.2 Loa loa | reverse complement strand
TAAAATGTTCATTTGCAGAGCTATGCCATTGTTATTGATTCACGTTATGTTTCTAGAGAAATTGTTAGCTCAAGTTTCTTCATCTATTATCTTTAATATTTTAGTACGCGATAGCATAGTGCAGCATTTTTCGTTTTATAATTGAATCATGGATTAGAGGCTTTGTATGTCGAAGACTTTATATTATCAGATCCGAATGCTAATTATTGGGTGCTATCGAATTCTGCAAGGTTTATTGCTCTTGATAATGTTTATCATTCCAAGAAATCCAATTTTGAATCTCCACTCGAAGATTGCATTCTGCAGAACCTAATCCTATTTTCACTCTTTCATTTCATTATAAAACTCTTCACATTTTTTCAGTACTCCATTTAGAGCAGTGATTCCCAATTTTTTTTTTTTTTTTTTAACCAGAGATCACTTTGGTTCTTTTATTTGTGGTAGGGACAAATAAAAGTCCCTGACCGGAAGGTTCGAAAATAATAAATTTTGTTAATTTGAAAATAAACTTTATTCAAGACTTTTGATGCATTAGTTTAACAAATATTGATAAGAATAGTTCCCTGCTTGTTTATCACACACTGCGCCGCCACCATCGCGGATCATCTGTTGTCCGCGACCACCGGTTGGGGATACTGGTTTAGAAGGACGAAACTGACAGGTTGACTTTGGAAATTTTGCCAGTTTTACTCTTCAAAGAGATTATGCGCGATGTGTCGGGAAAGTTTTGTTGTTGTTTTATTCTTCACTTTGTTGACTTATTTCTTCCTAAAGAGGTTCCGTTTCGTATTGATTTGATGCTGGATGCAATCCTTCCTGTTTCTGAGCCAATATCTCCAGTTCTGCATTAATTCTTTCAAATTCAAGTTTGCTTATTATTCCTTCCTTAAATTCGATAATGGTAGAGTTAAATTTTCTGGATTTACATGGAATAATTAATAAATTTCTTTTGATTTCCTTGGCTACCACATCGTTCCTTTGTAATAATAACCTCGCAGCTAATGTTGGATTTGTCAGTTAGCTCTGATGCACTATGCTCATTTGTTGTTGGAAATCTCTCTGTAGATTACCAACAAAGTGTTGAAGTTTTGTATTTTCTGGATCGAATTTGTCGCCTTTGTCGGTTTCCATCAATAATAACTTATCCAACTTTACAGTTGGTGTCAAATTTACAGTTCTTCGATTTCTCATTTGGTTGAATTTGATCTCATATCAATAATAATATCACCATCCATACGATAAGGATTGGTGAAGTTACAATCTGTGTTCATAATCGTTTTAGTTTTGTTGCTGAAAATAAATGAATTTTGAAGTTCATCCATGATTACATGACTTTCATAAATGTGTGCATCGTATACATACCAGTCTTTCGATATGACAATTCTTCGATATTTCAGTTATGTTCCATAAGATAATACTACTGCTGGTTTCACATCTTCCGCTTTGAGTAGTGCAGGGTTCAGCATGACCCAAATCTGAGACCATAGCTTTCCCATCATGCAGTAATAATTGTCCTTCAGTGATTGCAAAATTTGTTGTAAATTGACATCTTACTTCTAACCATCCGTAGGAATATTGTCAACAAATAATGTTATCCAAGTACCTGGTGCTATTTGTTTCATGATAATTCCATTGATTTCCTTATGTTCATATAAAAATTTGCAAGTTTGCGATGTTGCTGAAGTGGTTATTTGGTCAGATGCTACAAAAAAAAAGATAGCCTAAGGCTCTGATACATACCACTCGCGTAATACTGTTGTATCTTATTGTTAGAATTCTTCCATGAGATCTAGTATAGACAGCTATCTTAGCCAACGTGAGATTTTGTTGCAATATCTCTTCACAATTACATCTATTGGGGAGGCTAAAAGGAATACCAATTGTCGTTTTGCAACTTCAAAATATAACTGTTTACTTGAACTTGTAGTAATATATTCACATGTAGTAATATATTAGTAATATGTTCATCATTAATAACAAACCTTGAATTGCTAAACTTAATATGTTCACTTTGGACATCCTTCTAGTCGATGTTCAAGTACACATTACAATTAATTCCTGTGTTTCGGTTTAACTAATGTTTAGTAAGTTTATCTTTGGTACTTAGTTTATGTGGGAAAATTCTTCATTGCCTGTGCTATTATCTTCAATTTGTAAGATTAACGAAGCATTAGGTGAAATAAAATCGATAGGACGTACAACTAAATAGTCATCAAAGTTTGTGTAGGTTGTTGAACGGATGTTAAGTATGCCTTCTACCATTATTGTCAAAGTTCCTTTTTCCATAGGAGTTCTCTACCTATGGTCTTTCTCATTGCTTGTTTTGTTAATCCAATTATTCTTCCATAAACGTCGCCTTCCCATGGTGATCTAGGAGTTGTTGATTCCAAATTAATTCCTTTTGCTATTGAGAAATTAACATTCTGTTCCGTGACAGTTTTAAAAACTAGTTGAAACTGAGTAGCATTGTCGTTTAAAATCAATTTAGGGCATCCTCGTCGACCAATAAATCTTCCAAGTATAAGTAAGAAAGCTTCAGTAGAGAGATTTTCGACTATCTCTAGATGTACCATTCTAATCGTAAAACATGTGAATAGAGCAATCCGTCATCTTCCTGTGCCATTTTCTAATTTTATAGTGACAGGACCTAAATAATCCAATCCAATATATTCGAATGTTCTTGAACGTTTAGCTCGTGATTCTGGTAGGTTGATCATAGTAGGCAGTTTAAATGGTTTGGAAGTCCAACGTTTGCAGGCCATACAGTGATGTCAAATCTCGTTTGACTTCTGTTCTCTTTTCGAAATCCAATATACACTTCTCATTGTTGATAGTATATGAGCAACTCCTGCATGATGTATTATATTGTATCTCGGTAGATAAATGGGGTACTTACCGTTTTTATTTAATTCCGAGTTTTCTAGTCGACTCTTCGATTTCCACAATTTCTCACATTCATCATAATAAAGATCCAATTTAGCTATTTCATCGTAGTTGATACCTTCAAACTGTGCTTGCCTAATTAGCATTTGTCGAGCTGTAACAACTTCCTTCATTGTTATATGTAAGAGGTTATCTGAAATCGGGTTTAACCACTCGAAACTATCCCTTGTTATACGTTTGATAAATCTAAGAGCAAAAATGGTTACCTTGATTAATGTAAACCATCTGCTGAATCTCGACTTGCGTCTATAAACGAAAATTGTTGATACTTGAACATTTGAGTAAGCAAATTTGCATTGGTCCACTGGTTTCCATTTTTTCGTCACCGTCATGCTCTTCTGCTTGGAATTCCCACTGTACCATTCGCTTTCCTCTTTTTTAGCCATAATGGTCTATGCTACCAAGAATTAAATTTCCTAAGATTTGTAGGAGAAAGTCCTCTTGTTAGTTTTGTTTGCCAGGTATGTAACAAAAACTAAATCTCGCCCTTCGAATTTTTTCGACCCAATTCTGGACAAATTTTGGGTATAATTTAAAATAGTTCTCTATCCAATGCAACGCACATTTGGAATCAGACCATAATGTTACTTTTGGTCTTCTAGGTCGAATTGTTTTAGCATAAATTGTGCTGCTCGCATTCTAATGAGGATCGCCAGCAGTCCTGATTGTGGTATGGTCATTCCTTTAATAGGTGCAATACGGGACTTAGCATAAATTAAAATAAGATCCTTGCCGTTCATTCCTTCTCTGAATGTATATATTGCTGTTGCGCACGCCATACTTGAAGCATCAGTAAATATTGTAAAATAATTGTCCTACATGTGTCGTCTTGCCCTTAATGAGAGATTCCCAAATCTGTTGGTCTTCATTACATATAATTTGATCCCAGGAATAGTTTTTCTTCTATAAATCTTGAAGAAATAATTTAAACCTTATCATTACAGGAACTAAAAATCTCAGGGATCATACTGCGAAGCAACAAATTGAAGAATAGTTCCTTTAATTCATTGCTCGTCCGTGGTTTCAGAGTGACGTGTATAATATCTAATTTAGGGAACCACGTAATACCTAAAATCTTTTTTGTCATGGAGGTTTGCTCGATCTTGGATATAATTTCATTGAATCCAGCATTACTCGAAAGAAACTCCCTAATATTCATTGGAGCTTTCTTAAAAATAATTTTCACAATATTTTTGCAAGGTTTCCTCAGATCCTTTCGCGGATATCAGAAGGTTATCGACATCTAAGACCGTTTGACTACCATTAGCTTCCAAATGATAATTGACAGTAGCTGATAATAAAAAAGATATAACTCCAAATGGGATTCTTAAACACTGTGAATTTTCTTCATTAACATCCTCGTTTATATTCCTCAACCAGAGAAATCTGGTACAATTCCTGTCATTGGGATGTAATTCGATTTGTAAAAATGCCTTTTCTACATTGGCTGTGATTACCTCCGTCATCATTCGAAAGCGAAGTGATATTCCCATAATATCTGGAAGTGTTATCGGTTTGCGATATAATGCCTCATTAAAACTCTTCGATCCCTTCACGCTTGCTGAATTATCGTAAACAATTCTCAATTCAATTGTTTCTTTCTTGGGAGTCAGCACATTATGGTGAGGCAGATAATATATAATAACGGTCTGGTCTATATGAGGTTTGTCGGAGAAAACCAAATACGTCCAGACAACTAAAAAATTTGTTGTGAAAAACATTTCCGTGATAAAAGACTCATCGCATTATACAAAATAATATATACTATGTTTTTTTCTATCTAAAGTGATGAGTCTGTTATCTTAGCTCAATCGTGTAAAAATGCCTTCTCCTTTGATATCGAAATTACACACAGCCGCTAACTAATTTACATACAAACTGTGAGCGAGCTTGTATCTGGTAAAATGATTTCTACGCATTTTCCTCTTCGTATAAGGAAATTTAATCTTTTATGTAACTTTCTCTTGCAGCTATAAATGATGAATCATATATGATGGGTTATACTTGTAAGAAGCTGTCTACTTGGAATGCAAGCCGTTCTCTTGTTCGGAATGCAACAGGAGTTTCATGCAGGAAAGGAATCTGCTCACATTTATGAAGACCCATACTAATGAAAAACTGCGCGCTTGTCCTGTGTGTGGGAAAATTTTCGCCCTATCACACAATATGAGACGTTATATGGAGACTCATGACAATGATAGGCCCAGATTCAACTGCGCAGTATTTTCCTGGAAGTCCTTGAAATCACACATGAAGAATCACGTAAGGAGCTAACAGACGCATTTTAAACCGAAATTACACATTGCTATTTTATTGTATTTTCTGTAAGATAAATTCATTTTCTTTATTATATTGCTAGCATTCTATTGCTTTATTGGGATATAAATATTATTTATCTAACATTTCTTTATTATTTCTCTTAGTAAATAGTGAATGAAATCCCACGTTTCGAGTTTACTTGCATCTTACTAAACAGCCTTTTCATTATTAATGCATATTGTCGCGAATTTCAATATGCGAAATTCCAAATAAATAATAAATTCCTTATCCAAATTGTAAGTGAATGTTAACAATAGTGTGAATCATTTAACCAATTTACATTCTTTAAAATTATTTCCCATACGTTTCTTTTGTTATCTTTGTCGAACGGAAATTCACATCTTTATTTTTTTGACAAAGGATGTCCAATTTACATGCTAACCTTCCCATCTGTTCTTGTTACAATGCTTATTATGTAATTGGATCTTTACAGTTTCCTTTGTATCTAAATGAACACTCTTTCAACTTTTTATTTAAACCACTCCCACTCTAACGCATATAAACCCTATTATAAATCGATAAATCGGCTAGAGCATTATGGTCAATAAAGGCTTTACAATCCGGTGTGGACTCAATACACTTCAATTCCACTCAACGCAAATAATTACACAACCCAAATCAATTCAACTCAGCTTCTCTCAACCCAAATCAACTCAACTCAGCCTCTCGCAACCCAAACCAACTCAACGCAACTCAGCCTGATTCAACTCAACCCAATACAACACAACACAGCCCAATTCAAATCAGCCCAGCGGATCTTAGGAAGCCGATCGACAACACTGGTGATATTTGGCTATTGATCGATATCACACTTCACGATTTAGAAAAAATCCACCGCAGGAAGTAATAAGCCAGGAAGTAATAAGCAGAATTGTCCGGTAATTACATTTTTATCTTTTACAAACTTCAAATGAAATGCTTTCACTCTCCTAACAAAGACATTTATCACTGGAATGGAAAATTTTTTTTGAAAATAAAGTTTTGAAAATTTTCATTTTAATTGCGAATTTTTTAAGATATAACGTTTAAGATATAACGTGTTTTCTTTAATTCCAATTTTTGTCAATCATATCATTATAAATTCAATTTCTCTTAATTCGATTTTAATCAATGCTTATGCAATCATATTTGAATTGAACAATGGCTCGATATTAAAATTCAAATGCAAAGGATTCAAGAAACTTAGTTCTTCAAATATTTAAATTAACCAATTTTAATTCCTCAAGTTCCACTCCATATAATAAAATTGGTTTGGTGTTAATATCATATGAAACTCGCATTTTAGGGATTTTGAAAGTTTTGAAAATTTTGAAAAATTGAAGCGAAGGGAAATGGAACTGCGGGATAGTTTTCCGAGAAATCTGCATAAATTAGTTTTTTTACAATCAATATGGCAGCTAAAATAAAATTCAATATGAAGGAATTAAACAGTATTACCATTGCAGTGCATGCAAGTTATTGACACACGTGGCCACCTACTTCAAACAAAATTAGCATTTATACATGTCGCGAATTCCAATTTCGCGAAAGACCAAAGTATAAAAAATTATCTATCCATGCAGTCATCACTCATGTCTTAAATCTTTATTTTAAATCACATCTGTTGAAATATTTGAGCAAAACCACTCCCACTTTTTCCGTATATAAGCTGTATTGAGTGTTGTCTGGGGAGCTTTTATGACCAGTTTTTCATTACGCTCAAGGAGTTTGGTTGATTCCTTTTTTTCCTTTCATCATTATCGGCAATTCGTATCGTTTTTGTGACCCTTACCATTTACAAGTAAGGAATTTAACTCTCCCCCTTTGTCTACAACGTTACGACAGACACAACACACATCACACACACACACATCATCCTCATCAAAGTGGTGCCGCTAATACTCCAAGGGACCTCCAAATTCTTCTCCTCGATAACCAACGTGTAAAATCCCCCTGCTTGTTCCAACTATTGACTGACTGCAAATTACTTCAACAGAAATCCACGACAATACATGCGATCTTTGACCAATACCTAACACAAGTGATTGAATGGTATTTGTCAAACTGTCTTCCGTGAAATTTCATTTAGTAAGTTCTATTTCATTTATTTCGACAGGGAATGTCACCTGCTTTCTAAAGTTTTGCGTCACGCAATTTTAGGTCACCAAGATAAGCACTCTGCGCGAAATCTGCTTTGGAATGCTTGCGCCCAATCTTCAATATGAATAAGTTGTAGTGTTTGACGTTTAAGTGAGAGATGTTCGTATTATACACGCAATGAATGCGTACCGATCTCTTTTCAATGCTAATGTATTTAGAAAAGTATATACTTGAAAAAGTTTTACGCTGTTTGACAGCAGGCGATGTTGTTTCTTATATGCAACCTGTTCCTTACATGCACTAGCAAATTTGAATTCTTTTTTTCAGAATTAGCAAGAAATCATTCTCATCAATATGCATTTCATCGGTTCCATCTTTTCCAACTGTGTGACACTCAAACTATCGTAAGTTCATTTAAAGTAGACGAGGAAATATCGCCGAAGTATATAAAAATTTTAGCAGAGCTTTAGATAATTTTACATAATTCGAGGAACCATAAACAGGACCGTTGGATTTATTAATATCAAGAGTGAGCGGTGGACAGATTGAACCATCGGCTCTATCAGTGCCAGAAGTGAATGGAGGGCAAGTAGAACTCAGCGAAACTGATCATAATGACGCAAAGTCATTGAACTTATCAATTCAAGAAGCGAGTAAGGGACAAAGTATATCGTGAAAACGAAGCCTCAAATAAATTCATT
>NW_018108422.1:12645-21907 GCF_000183805.2 Loa loa | reverse complement strand
ATTTGGATAGATTTGATTGGAGTTTGATTACCCAACCACTGAACTCGGCAAATAAATTATCTGGCAGTCCTTACTATTTCACGACAAAGTACAAGAAAAAATCCTAAGCAATTATGGCATAAGATGGATCAAAATGAACATCCACAATGGAAGAACATACAACTCACACAGGTGATAAGCCGCACAAATGCGAAATATGCGGGAAGATGTCAAAACGAAACACCCAACATCCAAACATTCAAGAGGACACATCCGGAACATGCGACTCACACAGGTGAGAAGCGGTTCAAATGCGAAATATCCAAGAAAGATTTTGTTGCGCCACCGAGCACACACATGACGAGTCATAATCGCAAGAAGCCGTTCTTCTACTTGGAATGCAAGACGAATTCCACCTATACATCGAATCTGCATAGACATATGAGGATTCATACCGATGAGAAGCCGTTCTCTTGTCCGAAATGCAACAGGAGTTTCACCCATGAATGCAATCTGCTTACACATATGAGGATTCATATCGGTGAGGAGCCGTTCTCTTGTTCGAAACGTGGGATGAATTTCACCGATCAATTGAGTCGGCTTAGACATCATATTGATGAAAAACCGTGCACTTTGTTCTCTGTGTGATAGAAATTTCGTTCAATCAAGTGCACTGAAAAATCACATGAAGATTCATGACAACAATAGGCCCAGATTCAATTGCACTGCATGCGGTAAAGCTTTCTTGACGGAATCTCATGTGATATACATGAATAATTGCCTGTAAAATGAGCTGATAGACGTATTTTAGACAGAAATACTCGTTGCTACTTTGTTGTATTTCCTATAAGATAAATTCATTTTCCCTTTATTTTTTATTTTCCCTTATATTGTTAACATTCTATTGCTCTATACGCATATTAGTGTTATTATTCCTCTACCATTTTTTATTTTTCTTGTCTTAGCGAATAAAATCCCTCTTTCATGTCTACTTGCACCTTACTAAAATGCCCTTTTATTGTTGATGCATATATGACAAGCAGGTAACCATGCATAAGAACTTGCAATCAAGTGTCATTGTTACTAAATTACTGACGAAATGACATTGTCTCATATGAATCCCTCACTCGATTACTGCACAAATAACATAGAAATAAATTTTCGGCAACAAAAAGGCTTTTATTAATCACAATACTTGAAGTCTTCCATCACTTCATAGGATTACCACCCGTTTCATTTGCCAACTCACAGTTCCATTGCAAAGTCCCGTTGAAAACAATAGGCATTTCAGTTACGCCATTTGCAAGTGACATTTCATTCACTTGATAATCCATCCCAAACTACGGTCTCACACAGTGAGTTGCCGAATAGTCGATTTGCATTCAATAAATGTTCCAAATCGGTGATAAATCTAAGGAGTTTCAATGCAAATAGCACAAATTCCAATGCAATAGCTTCAATGCACAACTTTCAACACTACAATTTTCAATGCAAGTAGCAGCAGCAGTAGTACAAGCATTACTACTGGGAGTAGTTTCAAAAATGATGGGCAGTGCGCAACATAATCAGTGATTTTCTACGGTAAGCAATATATCAGACAGATGATACACCTGTCGCCGATTTTCTTCAACCGTGACAAAACCGAGGGTCCCTTCTACCTCTTTAATTGGTAGTACCTCAAACTTGGGTAATTGAACCTTTATTACGATAAATTTATTAATATAACAACGAACTCGCAATTACGACATCGATACAACATTAACGAAAACCAAACGGAAAGATTAAATCACACCCGATATCCTCCAACCAACCGACCTGTCGAAACACATCATTCGAAATGATTAGGCGCTCAGGATGGTCCGTTTCTCCCAGTGGGAGGGTGCCTGTACCGTTTATGATTGCAAGAATTAGCTTCCTCATGGAGCGCACATTGTATAGGGTTAAGACGATGTGGGCATATACAGGAAAGTTATCTGGCTTTCAACAATGGAGATTATTGTTCCTTTGTTTCCATTCCCCATATCAGCGACAACACATCAAAAATCAAAAATGGCAAAACATCAAATTTTCAGCAAACCTAAACCTTAGCCTAGATCTAGAAATCATGCATTTTTTAAAAATTTACATTAATCCAAAACATCTGGATGGGAATTCTTATGTGCGTTTGCTAGTGCACAACATGATCAGCGTGATTTTTGACAGTAAACAATATATCCGATCGACAACACACCGATCAAAAGTGATAAAAACCATATCGACAACCTTCATGTACCTACCTTCATGTATAGTAATGTAACAATAGCGATCACTGTTTATTCTTTTCTATGCTGAATAATTTCATTTCAGTTGCCATATTGCATTGTTAAAAATAATTTATGCAAAGCTCTCGCAACACTTTTTGCACAGTTTTGTATGGAAAGAAATTGCATGGGAATTATTTTACCGGATATGCAGCTTTCTCACAGCTGTATGTGAAATTTTTAAATAAGATGAAGTACTTACAAATTAATCAGCGGATGTGTACAATCTCAATATCAAAGAAAGAAGATATTTTCGTTCGATTGAGCTTAGATAACAGATTCATCACTTTAGACATAGAAAAACGTCATATGATTTTTAGGTAATGTGATGAGTCTTTTATCCGCGAAATGCTCTATACAACAAATCCTTTAATGCTTCAACATATTACAATTTCCCTAGAGTTTTCCGACACGATGTTTTTGTTTCTTTTGTACATACGCTAAATGAAGCTTATGAAATGTGGCACCCAATTATTTTTCTTGTTGTTTGTATTTTCAATTCACTTGTCGCACTTGAGGCATCATATATTATTCTAAACTATTCTTTGCGATGACATACAATGGCCTTGTTATTTTAACGATAATGTAGTTTGTCATACCAAGTAACGGATTATTTTCGTCATACTGTCTCACACTACACTATACTTTGTTGCGTCCGTATCATTCGATTTATCATTTCTCTACTCTGATATTGTATTAATTGTAATAATTCACTATGAATATCCTGAATTACCAACTACGCCATATTGTATAACGTTGTCCGCTGCATTGAGTTACATTGTTTCCTCTGGTGATATAACCTGTACTGTAATGTACTGTAGTCTTATATTTATGATCACTTCACTATACTATATAATTTCTGCATTTTGCTAGCAACTAATCCACGGTAAATCTATTACTGTACTATACAGCCGTACTATGCTACAATAGTACTATATCGCGTTGCTTAACATTTAAATAGCACACAAATGGAATCACATTGCTGCATCGTGTTGCACTATGCTTTATCAGCACTGTTACATCACATCGTCTGCTGTTATTCTCTATACCAATATTATATCATTAATATCACTGTAACGATCAGAGCACTTATTTTGACACATCTTGACATGTGACACCAAGTCATATTGCTGTTGTGAAATTTGAGTTTTTCGAAGTCCCCTCTGTTGTTATCGAGCAAATAATCCGTTGACTTCGTTTTTCAGCGATATAGGTTTATTCGGGATGTAATATTGTCCTCGCACAATATTACTAGCTAACAACAAAAAAGGTATAAAATATGTGTGTATATATTGAATGGTAAGCAGTTACAATAAATAAGCAATATGATCAATTGACAAATTCCTTGTCGTTGCTTTAATAGTTGACTGTCGTTTTATATATGTAAATATATATATATAAGGATTAGGGAGGAGTTTTGTAAACTCCATCAGGGTTATCATGGAGGTAAGCTGTCCTTTAGCATTGTCCACTGTATAAGTGCAACGGATACCATTGAGATGTATTTGTGTTATGCTCTCCTTTGTTAGCTTATATTCTCTTCATTGCTCTAATTTTGCAAAATTTCATTTTTGTTAGATATTGTAGAAATTTTACTTGAACATAGCTTTAATTTCGATAATCCGGCAGTTGTTGGTTGACACCGAAGACCAGTTGTGCGAAAGATTTTTTGATTTAGGAATGTCTATTGTTCATTTAAGTAACAAAACAAGTGTCAGCAAATGATACAGCTAGAGTCGATCGTGTTTATAGGTTCTTGTGATAATATTTGGGAGAGATTACTGGTAATTGAGTCGGATCACAAACTGATAGAAAATCTGTAAGCTGGATCTAACTGTGGGGTTGAGTTGATGACGGATGGTGTGGTTCCAAGTGATGATGATTGTTTGTCGGCTGTGGTGTTCCTTTCCTTGTACGATATATAGTTGGAATGGCTTAACATTCCAGACACGTTAACTTAACTATCAGACAAGAGGTTTTTTTACATTTCGATATTTACAGGTAAATGAATTCGTAAAAGAGAAATTATTCTTTAATTGTTTATATCGTAAAATTGTCAGGTAAGTGGTCATTGATTAAATGAACCAAATAAATCAACCAATCGATTACTAGTATAAGTACGATTATTAGATTATTAGTTGTTGCCATTAATGCTTGGTATGTGAATCTTTAACAATTATTATCAGGAGAGATGATCCTGTCTGTGATTGATAAAAATATGAAAAGGAAAAGTGACTGTTAGACATACTTTCTCTTATCATATCTCGCATGACACTTTATCGAAGGACATTGTCAAATCAAAGAATGCAATCACTAAGTCATATTTATAATTTTACTTTTAGACATATGTTAGTATAGGTTGAGAACGGTATGCTATGAAAGATTCGGCAAATTCATTGAGCGGGAAAAATGCCCAGCGCCACGATCCCTAGAGTTCTTCAACAGTTTCTGAAGTTCTCAATTTTTCCAACAGCACAAGCCATCTGTGGAAATCTCCGTGATCATTGCATTATTCATATCTTTTTCGATGTTTGCTCATTGGTGTGTCAGGCACATGGCCGTGCACGATATTCTAGGAACGATTTACTGAGCCCAGTTATACAGAATGTAGCTAACATTTAGTTTTCCAAGTCAAAATATCCCGGTTTTACTTGATCTCTAACAACAATTTTTACAAAATTATGCATGAATTATATCAGAATGTTACAAAATTATGCATGAATTATATCAGAATGTTGATGTTTCAAAAGAATAACAGGAGCCGGATATCTTGTATATCTTCCAGATATCCTGAATACTTCTATCAACAGCATAGTCAAATCTCGATTATCAGGATTATTCTTTCTTATACATGAAATTCAACAGCTGTCCTTAACAGATTTGTACGGAGTCATTTCAAAACGACAATCAACGATAAAGCACTGCACTAATTATACAAAACGACCACTACTGCACCAGTAGTTATAGATTGATCCTTATCGCTTATTTACATCATAAAAGAAAGGTGACAAGCAACATGACATATATGCATTAGATTTAAGACAGACAAAAAAAAGCAAAGATAAACGGTTTGCTAAAAAATTGAAATGAAAAGTTTTCTGAACGTTTGTGCAATAATGATGCCCATTGATAATAAAATCCAAATGAGACACTTTATGATTAGATTATAGAAGACTTAATGATGAATATCAAATGTCCAAAAGATACATCATTATGCTAATTAACTTTTGGTTAGCAAGAAATTTAGAGTTTGCTTAATAACAATTTAAAACAATCATGTGAAGTATGAGAATAAATGCCCAAAAATAGGCCAGCGTCATTTTATGCTCTAAATTACAGTTATAAAATCTTAACAAGAAGAAGTCAAAAAACACAGGAAAATAATCAAAATTACCTTAAACTACTACATTTGATTAAAAATCCAAATAAATGTGAATGCACTGTCCAGAAGACTGACATTTTAAGCAGCCTGTCTGAAGTAGCACAATAAAACTATCATCTTAAACAGATAAGTACCCGTCATATATACCCATATCATATTCAGAATGGTAATATCCATGCTATTCATAAAACAGTCCAAGTCTGTTGCGCAATAACCCATTCGTTTGTTTTAACAGAGGTAATCTTGGACATACAGCGATATGGTGAATGGCAAATGTCATTTCGAATCGAATCAAGTTGCTCACGGCATGCTTCCACTTCTTCCATTACCTAAAAAAATTGGAGATCAAAGGTAAATTGACAATACAGTGGCAACGAAAATATGATATTTCATATGTTGAATAACTTAAGCTGGCGCATTTCTTGCCATAAAATGTCCAATTTATCCATTATTTTTATTTCAAGAAAGTGTCGTTCAGTTACATTCTCGACAGTGATGCTATTTTTAATTAGATGAAGTGATAGGGAAATGAATCTAAATGACTTAATGGTTTTTCAAATAAAATTTACTTCGTTGTTTGTCTCAAAACCCCTCATTGGTTTTTATCACAGTTAATAAGGCGCTTTTCAACAGAATCTTATTGCGGAAATAAATATACATCCATTGGGTAAGAAAATGATACAAAGTAAACGTTCCACACGTGAAACACGAATCAAAGAATGCGACACATGACATGACACTTTTCTTCCACCCTTCAAATGCTTAATTTTTCTAGCACTATTGAAGAAAAATGATTCTTTCCTGGTCCGTAATCCCTCTTTAAACCTGGTGTGATATCATCATCTATTTGCAAGAAATTTAACCTAAAAAAGATGGAGGACATATCGCGATTTAGGAATTTTCATAGTTCTACAACCAAATACATGAATGGATCTCAAAAAAAAGGTGACTCGAAATTTTTTTCCGATACTTAATAAAATCTCTCATCCGGCTTTTCATTTCAAATAATCTTAAGTTATGAGCACTTCTAAGCTGCTACAATGATGGGAGCTTGAAAAAGCTTGGCTAGAGTAACCAAACTTGGCAGACAGTAGTTATGATGAAATCAGGTCCAAATTGTTGTGATTTCTTTCGAAAATATCTATTGTTTTGAGACATGAAAACCGTGAAATCGTCAATAATGACTTACTTAAATAGTGTCATTGTATAAGTGCATCAAAAATCACATTTTGCACGGCAAAAGTGTTTTATCCGCAAAAAGAAAAGAACGAAATGAACCTGGTTTCCTCTTTGGGGCCATTCATTTCCGTGTAATATTTTAGCTTCAGGAATTTGTCTGATCACTTTCAACCGGTTTTCCCATGACTTATTGCATGGATCAATAAATCGAGCAAGTGCATCGGTTCGCATTGTTGTATTTGATGACCATAGCTTATCTCGCATAACTCGTCTCAAAGATAAAGAAGGTGAAGTTCGAATCAATAAGTGACAATTTTGTATTACATATAGGAAGGATATGCCTTGTACAGGATATTCTATCCCATCTAACCTCAGTCTTCATGGGACTAAAATCTCTAATACTCACAAACCTGTTATATTTTAAAAGCTTCAGCAAGACTTTACGCTTTTATGGTCTAAATAAGCAATATTTTCTCGAAGGATTCGTAGGTCATCATAAATTTAAATCCAGAATACTTAAGAATTTAATAAACCTTAAATGAAAAACAAGAGCAGTTTCAGGTGGAACGACTGTTACGAGCTTTCCAGGTTCTGGTTTTAACACCTGATGTACATGTGTACTGTATATGTGCTCCGGAATCATGACTACCTGAAATGATGCTCCGACACTACGGCTGCAAAAACACCTAGCACAAAAAACTGATGAAAATAAGCACAACAGATAGCGAAATACATTTTTTCCTTCGAGAATGCATTTAGTTTTTTAAACGATGTAATCAAATCTGGTCATTAACTCCATAAGCAACTCGTGTTTTTTTTTAAAAAATTAAGCCAGATATACTCAAAGAGCAATTTTTGAACAATAAAAAGTGCCCAAATCTGAAATGAAGACTTACTTTGCTCCGAGAACCAACTGGCCAAATATAATTTTCCAACGAAATATTTGCAAAACTACTGAAATCAATATCTGTCGGCTTGGAAATATTAGTCCAATGATTCTAAAAATTGTTAAAGTCATTAATGGTGCTTTCCGACCAGATGAATCAAGCAGTGAAATATTTTCAAATTATTCAAGTTTAGCCGAAACTCTAACACTACCTTTTGGTTTGATTCATTTCAGCGTAGTTCGATCTCTTTGATCAAATTATGCGCTATTTTGTCCCAATCTCACCTTATCCCCGCACTCTCCCATAAAAACTCAGCGATCAATATGACAATCACTATGACGCGGAAATGCGCGTTTTCCTCTCAAAATGTCAATATATAAGGTGAGATTGATCATATTTCCATTATGATTTAGTATTAATTGTGGAATCTCTTATCACTCTTTTCCGCCGACATCCCCTTAAATGGGGAAGAAGCTTGCATGCTCTTATGAGATGAGAGCATTGTCGCGAATTTCAATATCGCGAAATTCCAAATAAAAAATAAATTCCTTATTCAAATTGTAAATAAATGTTAACAATAGTGTGAAGCATTTAACCAATTTACATTCTTTAAAATTATTTCCCATTACGTTTTTTTTTTTGTTATCTTTGTCGAACGGAAATTCACATCTTTATTTTTTTGACAAAAGATGTCCAATTTACATGCTAACCTTTCCATCTGATCTTGTTACAATGCTTATGTAATTGGATCTTTACAGTTTCCTTTGTATCTAAAAGAACACCCTTTTTTAACGGTTTATGTGAACCACTCCCACTCCATTAAGACATATATGCAGCTCATTGTAAGATAAAGGAAAAAATTCTTTGCTCCTGTATCAACAAGACGGTTATACCCCTTCTCTAGTAAACGGCTTTCGTCACCGATATTCTTTTTGTTGCTTGCTCAATTGGTCTTATTCATCACATTTATATATATTAGTAAAAGTTGTCCTTTCTGCTGGGTCATTTTCGTGGCATAACTGACGCGCTTACGATCTTCCACCTTAATAAGGTAAGCCTTCGTTAAAATTTCTTGTGTACCTATAACTCACAGCGAAACCTTTCAAACCTTTCACTCCGCAACAATATCTGGTGCAACTACAACACAATATAACCGAAGTCAAATAACCTTACTACAAGCCAACCCCTTAAAGTTTCTGATTTTTCCTGACCACTGACTAACCACAACAAAAACAAACCACGACAAGCATTGCGAGCAATGGCGATGGCAATTGCTACCGGTAGGGCCACCCATGTCAGACAGGTCTCAACTGAAAGGTCAAACAAATTATGTATACGTGTAAGATGGGTCATTAGTCTTCGAGTAATCATGAAGGACAACTGTGATCCCAAACTCGGGAGATGGAGCTCGTTTAGTCTTGTGAGGCCATCTATCTCAGAAGGATACACCAACTAAACCTATGCTTTAATGATTTCGCTGCCACTGTCCAAACTCGCTAGCCTCTGGCAGATGAATCTTAGGACTGGTAGGACCA
>NW_018108422.1:3590-11968 GCF_000183805.2 Loa loa | reverse complement strand
AATCTCGAAATACCTAAAGTGAAAGTTGAGTCTGGTAGCTACTTCAAAATGAATTTTCAAACCAGATTTTCAAACTATCTCACAGATCCCTCGCCTGAAGCACTTGTAACATGTTAAAGCCAACAATCAGTAATATTCCGTAGAATTCTTAGGATTTTCATGCAAGAGGAATAAGGACTGGTTAAAGCAACGAAGAGATCCAGAATTTACTGACAAAAAAGAGATCTGCTTACCAAACACATCTTGCTGAGCCATTATGTAAGAAAAGCCACCTTTCGCCTTGCATGCAGCAAGCTCCCACAGAAATTCCAAGACAATCAAAACAAATGGTGGATAAACCTAACAGAAAATATTCAACTGTGCGCAGATTCGGGTAACCACAGAAGATTCTACGAGACTCTAAAAGCTGTGTATTGACCGCAAACCCGCTCAAAGCTCCCTATCTCATCGTAGATGACTAAACGCGTCTTACTGATAAAAACCTCTATCTTGAACCAATGGTTTGAACATTACCAGACTTTCTTCAGTGCCAAACTTGCAATTCGAGGCTCAGTAATTCAGCACATTGCATAACAACCGGTAAAGAGCGAATTGGATATTGCCCTCACTACGGCAAAGACGTTCAAGGCCATACAGGCCTAGATAAAAACTGGCAAGGCAGTTCGAGTTGATAGTATCCTATCAGGTCTGGAAACACAGAGGGTAAGGACTCCCCGCTAGGTTTCACGAGTTCGTTCTGAGATATTAGGAAAAAGACAAACTTCCACCAGACTTTGTGATGCAATCATTACCAGCCTTCACAAAGAGAAAAGTGAAATCAGACCATTCAAATTACTGAAGTATTACCCTGTTTTCTACTGCTGATAAAATTCTTGCAAGGACACTTCTACACAGATTAGCACCCGCTATATCAGAAAAAGTTCCACCTGAAAGCTAATGTTGCTTTAGAGCAAATAAGGGTACCATAGACATTTGTTCCCCGACAACTGCAAAAGAAATGTAGGGAAAAGAACAAAGGTCTACATGACCCTTGTAGACCCCACTAAAGCTTTGACACTGTGAGCAGAAAAAATCCTATGGCAGATCTTGGAACGGTTAGGGTGCCCTCTCAACTTTTTGAAAATAATCACGCTATTACATGAAAATCAACGAGGCCAAGTCAAATATGGCGGTGCAATCTCAGAACCTTTCTCAACAATCAGTGGAGTGAAACAAGGTTGCGTTCTTGCACCAACTCTCTTCACAGTCTATTTGAGCATGATGCTCCAAAGCCATGGCAAATTTGGATAACGAAAATAGCATCCACATTCGATATCGTACCGAAGCCGTCGGCTTCAAATTACCACGTCCGTGAACTACTTTTTGCCGACGATGCTGCCCTCGTCGCTCACGCAGAAGAATTCTGCAGCGCTTAACATCTTGTTTTGCAGAGGCCTGCAGAACTCCTTGGGTTAGAAGTAAGCTTGAAGGATCAAAAGTTCTCTACCAGCCTGCGCGCCACAGGACAATCATTTTCATCCTCATCACCATAGGCGAATCAGAGCTTAAATCAGTCCAGCACTTCAGCTATTTAGGTAACATCATTTCTTCCGACTCAAGATTAACAAGGAGATTGACAGCAGGATACAGAGCTTTCAGAAAACTTCATGAAAGAGTCTGGTGCAATAAAGCCATGAAGAGAAATAACAAGATTAGTGTTTATAAAGCTATTGTACTGTTCATTCTATTATATGTTCTGAATCATGGATCAATCTACCGCCACTATTTGTGATTCCTCAAACAGTTTCACCAGCGTTGCCTCCTACAATCCTAAACATGCACTGGTATCGAATGTTACTGTTTTCATACAGGCATATGTCACCAATATTGAGGTTATACTACTGAAGACATAGTTGTGTTGGATTGGGCACATCTCCAGGATGGAAGATCAGGTTGTGCTCTATGGGGAATTGGCCAGCAGCTTCCGCAAAAAAAGATCTAGAAGGATGAAATGTAAGGATACCCTGAAACAATATACCTCAGTCTTGGCCATATAGACTACCATCAATGGTCCATTCTGGCATCGAATCAGGAAGCGTGAAGACACATCATCCATAACGCTGTTGTTGCTACCTTCGAGAACATTCGCAGAACCAGTCTTGCAGACAAACGACAACGCAAAAAAAAAAAAAACCGCACCTTATCAATACCGCCTAAGCAGACCTTTCACTAAACTTTTTGCATCCGAACTTGCCTATCCTACATTGGTCTTCTTAACCATCAGCGCCCCTACAGCAAGCGTGCGTGTAGCCTTATACATATCTTATGTTCGGAAAGCCCAGCCACCACGACTTTACTACCGAATGCGACGGGTATTGACTTTATAGAACTCCCGAAAAGGACCGTTGTTTTTCATTGTTTTACAATATTTTTGAAAAGGAAAATTATAAGCACCAGGAAATATGAGATGCCTTTTAAAAGTACTAACCTCAAAAAGCGCAAAACTACTGCGAATAATAAATGCCGCCGATTTTTTAAATTTTGTCTGTAAGTTATCCAATAAATTGAGCAATGATGATTCTTTATAGTTCACCACAATTTCATCGAGATCAGATGAAATCACGTATTTTGCATAACCACGACTTCGTAGAAGACAGTCATTGATCGAAGTGGCTACCTGAAGAGTAACAAAAATTGTAGGATTGGATTTAATCTACTTGATCAATAAAGGTATTGATGAAGTATTTATGAGAAAGGTTGTTTTTTGTTTACATTCAACAGTAGTCCATTAAAGCAGCAAAGCCTTATCTTATATTTGAGGTTTTACAATAAATTTTATTTGCATGAGTCATGGTTTGAAAAGAAAAAAAAAAAACACCAATTTGTGCCAAAAAGCGCCAAGATTTTTTAACTTTTCTATGAAAGCATTAATAATTATTATCCTCAATTAGAGGAATGCATGCTGTGACATTGCTTATTGCTTAGTTTGTTGTGAAGCGATACATATTTAGCGACAAATGACAATTTGCATATTTGGAAAAGAAATGAATGAATAGAAAAATGCTGTTATGGAGCGTTTTTCTGTTCAGGATTGGAGCACTTTCTTTATCGTTTTGTTTATTTGCTGAATAGAAAGAGCTCCGATTGTTTTTATTAAATTCACACCTAATTTGCTGCAATTTCCACTCAAATTGCATAGGTGACATTTAAATTGTACTGTTAATATCTGTGCGGCGGTTAAATCGTAGCAGCAAATCTTTTTCCGGTATAGTTTTAAGCAATTCAAAATTCTGAAATAATGTTCAAAAGTTTTAAAAAATCAATTGTTATACGTAATCATTATTGAAAATATATGTTTATTATTTTTTTCATAATAAAAATAATAAATTATTTTGTCAAATTTATTTTAATCCTGAAATTTTGGAAATTCACACCTCAGTTCTGTAAATTCGTAAATTCGGATCATCATTTTCATATGTAGCACTATCATCAGCTGGTAATGGTGCCCAATTAATTCGTTCAATTTCTACATCTTTTGAATGCTCATAAACATGTAGTAATGCATCAACTTCAGGTGTCATCGATTGCACATAAACGCAAAATTTTGTAACACCTTGTGCAATCCAAATCTGTAAATAATATATTCTAGCAAGAGAATGGTTGTTATATTTTCATTAGAATAGAATGGTTTAATTTATAAAAATGAATTAAAAATAGCAAATTTTTTAATTAGTACAATTTCAAATTAGAAAGATATTAATTAAAACTGTATTATCCAAACTTACCTCAAAAAATTGTACAAGTAAAGTCCAATCAGCTAATAGGAAAATTGGTTGCAAGCAGACAGCAAGATGATGTTTACGTGATTGATTTGACATTACACGTGCATCCTGTAGCGCAACTGGTACTTTTAATGAAGGTTTATCCATTCGTGATATGTAAGCTTTAGGTAATATTTTATTATCTGATATGAATAATTGTTTCATATCTTTTCGATGCATTGTTGTCGCAAAATAACCAACAAAATCACATCTAAATAAAGATTCAAATTACTTATGATAATGTAATGTTAACATTAATTAATACAGATAAAATGATAAAAGATAAAAAAAGAAAAGACAAAAACTGACTTGATAGCGTAGAACCATGGACATTCAAGGATTGGCTCATGAATTAGAGGAATAGTAAGAAATTTGGTCTCATTTATTTTCAAATGAAAACGAAGCCTAATCTTCGTTTTACACTTACGAATTGTCGTTAATCTTATCTTTGAGGACGAGATTAAATAAGCTGCCATTATATATGTCTGCAAAATGTAAGCATTTGAAAAGATGGAAAAAATTTTTTAGAAAATTTTCAATGTTACAATATATCATGATTAAAAACTATTCCAATGTGATATGATAAATACATTCTTTTTTTTTTTTATTCATAGATCAATCAATTTAACTTACCAACTATTTATCTCTTCCATTATTGTTATTTTTAAGCATATTTTTCTTATCGAAATTTAAAAGTTTATTTATTATTATTAACCGTTATGGTTCGGTTAAAATAAAAAAAGTCAAAATGGTCATTGGTCAGGAAAAAGTTTGAAAATCACTACTCTTCGGCGATTGTTTATGATAAAATTTTAAGCACTAATGGCTAAAAATGCGCTTGTAAAACTCATACCTTATCATCATAATCAGAAAATCTTTCGGTAGTAATAGTAGTAATGGTAGTAGTACTAGTAGTAGTATTAGTAATAGTAGTAATGGTAGTATTGGATGTAGTAGTAGTGAAAATTGTGTCAGATGAAGGTTTTCGAATAACTTGTTCAATTTTCCATAAATTTATTGCAGTGGAAATATAAGTAAATGAAGACATAAATATTGTTGTAAGACAACTGAGGAACAGTACGGCAAAGAGACGTTTTAATGCCATAGCCTAAAAGGTAAAATTACTAATTATTAAGGTTAATGATTAACCTATAACATAATTATCGATATATCGCAAATACATTATTAATTGTTCAATTAACACAGATAAATTAACAACCGAAACCATTTCAGAGGGATTAAAGGTTATCAAAGCATTATTATCTTTTGTTAACGAAAGTTATTTTGTTCGAAAACTGGAAACTTTGCCATTTTTAGCAAAAATATCAAATCATCCAGTTTTTATAAAGTTTATTTTTCTCACTCCAAACATAAAATACTTATAGAATATATTAAGAGTAAATGAGAAAATGATAAGTGTAACATTTTCAATTCCTCAAAATAATCCTACCATTAATAAATTAATTAAGATATTTAAAAAATTGTATTAAGGAAACAATTATGTGTAATATAGGCTCGACAATATCGCATCAATCAAAAGTTAATCTTTTGAACTAATGTCACGGTTCACCTGTCAAATGTCATCATTACACATTAATTATGCCATAAAGTGAATGAAAAAAAAAAAAAAGCCCTACATAAGCGAGTGAATATTTGGAAATGATGCGGAAAAATCGAGAAAACCAAAAAAGAAATGAATAGAACATTCGAATCGGATATGATAGCGATCAAGATGTGACAATGGTCACTTCATGGTCAGAAAGCATTAATAGCAATGTGATATTTTTAATCCTTAAATGGTAGTTCAGTTTTTCTTTTTTTTTTTTCAATTTGTTTTTAACCTTTTTAAATAATAGTTCAATTCGATAGCAAAAACCAATGAAAAAAATGTGACATAAAGAGAAAGGAATTTTGAAAAGGAAAAAGGAATTTTGGTTATTTTCAACAAATTAGATCGTATGATAGAAATAAATGAAAAGAAAAAATATGGGAAATTACATACGGAGCGGACTATAAGCGAATTATATGAAATACTGTAAAGGATAGAAAGTTCTTACCATACTGATAATCCCATCAAAGCATACGTACTATAAGAATGTCACGTTCAAATGACAGAAATATTAAATACATCAAGATTTTGCAAACAGTAATTCCGGAATGGAATAAGATAATTTGAAAAATGTTTTCATGTACAATATAAAATTCCGGTAAATAATCGTTTTCAAATTCATCGTTAATAATATTATAGAATTTTAATTTGTAATCAAAAAGCGTTAATATCTAACAAACTTTGCTTAAAACTACGCAATATTTACTGAAATGCTTCATTAATTTAGAAAGAACAATTAAATTAGCTTTTTAGTTTTTTTTTTTAAATTTAGCTTTTTTTTAAATTACCTTTTTTTTTCAAATTAGCTTTTCAGAATATTTCGTCATCACATTTTTACCTTCCATAAAATATTCCTAATAGCAATATTAGTAATCATGTAAGAATATTTATTATGAAATACCAAGTATTCCTATTTTGCAGCCTACGGAAAAATCACGTTTACACACATACACTCCGAAGATTGTCAACATAATTGTCAACTGTTCGTAATTAGTGAACGATTTAAAAAAATGACAACTAGTATCCAGTTATAGTTATATGATCACAGTTAGACATAATTCTCAATGATTGAATAAATAACTATTAAGATTTATTAATTATTAGCTAAATTATTCAATTTAATTGGCAAATTATATTCAATGAAAAAGCCGCTTTTCGTTGTCACAAAACAATAAAAAAGACAAAAGAATCTATGATGCGTCAACTACTGTTCTTTCTTCCGCCAACAGGTTCACTGAATCAAATTACATAAATCTTATCACTCATACTGTTTTGTTAAGAAGTTTGGAGACAATCATTTGCAATTATGAAAGATTGGATAATTTTCAAAACTTTCCTTTCTATTATCATTATATTCCGGTAGGAATGATATTAATTTTTATTCCTAAATTAAAAAAAAAAAAAGAAAATTAAAAATTCGTAAAAATGATTATCACATTCTTCTGGATCTATTTTTTTTTTTTTTTGTTTTGTTAATTTAAATTTTATTGAAAGAATATGATAACAATAACACAGTTTATATGTAAATATTGTTGTATGTTATCATCGATAGATATTAAATCAGATGAAATTGAAAACAAAAAGCATGACAAATTCAATGTTTAAACACATTGGTTAATCTTTGTACCCATGATAAACTGTTTAATTTCATATATTCGATCGTATTTATTTGATTTTTGTTTAAATTTAGAAAACATGTATTGCCTGAAATTGTCAACTGATATATGTGACATTGAAAATTTTCTTTACCAAGAAAAATTGTACATTGCAAGATTAAGGCATTGAAATTTTGACGATAGCAAATTATTTTACAAAAAAAAAAATTTTAATATAGCAGTAAAATTTTTGCTATTCAAACATAATCATTAAGGTATTAATGAAGAGGACAGTTTTATTATCGATCATAAGTGCAAGATGAAAAAGCAAACTTATGATTGCATTTTTGCGCTTTTCATTTTACCTTTTTATTTTCGATAAAATATGCTAATTTATTAGGAAAGTATATTCATCAGAATATCTTCCTCGTTATGCTATGGCTTGTAAAGGTGTGCAAACAAGCTAAGCTTAAAATCACTGTTATTAATTGCTAATAGTATTGATCAGTAGAAAGGAGAAAAAAGTCATTGTTTATATTTCAGGGCAAAGTGTCATGTGTCACGTTGTTCAAAGTATCATATATCATTCTTTTCCAATGTAGGATTACTAGAGAAATGTAAATGAATTTTGAAAAAAGATGTATACCGGATTTTAATCATTTAAATTTGTCTCATCGTTTCACTTAAATTTGTTAAAACTAATTACCTATAAGTTTGATTAACGTATTGAAAAAATATATTTTATTTTAGAAAAAAAAAAATAATTTATCGTACTTATTATCAATAGGCATTTTAAGGTAGAGACAATAAAATTCGCTTTACTTTACATATTTCCTTTTTTTTTTTTTTTATTTTTTTAATTACTTTGAATCCATTTTCCTACTTATAAATTTATTCAAATTTTTAAATTTACTTATAAATTTATTTCAATTTATTCATAAATTACAATTATAATTAAGAAGGAAAAATGTAATTAAGATAATATTAGGGAAAAAAGTTAATTAGAGAAAAGTAAAATTAACAACTAAAAAACAAAAATTCCATCCATTTACTAGAATACGATAAACATCAGCGCCGCCTAACTTTAACATAACTTTTTATTTAACGATAGCTAAAATCATACACAAGCACCTGCTACAACATTGAACTTTAAGCAATCACAAATGACAAAAATACATTTACAAACATAAACAAAAAAAAAAAAGACTCTAAGTGATAAGGAAAAAGATAATAAAAAAATACCGTAAGATTGGAAGAAAAAAAAAAATGATTAAAAATCAAATTACAAAAAAAAAAATAAAATAAATTATTGTGAAATACCAAGAAAAAAAAAAAACAAAAAACAAAAACAAAAGTAATAAAAGTAAAGCAATT
>NW_018108422.1:0-2945 GCF_000183805.2 Loa loa | reverse complement strand
AAAAGTAAAAAAAACTAAAAAAATAATAAAACAGAAAAAGAGAATAAATACAAATTGAATTAATTCGTTAATTATTAATTAAGAATTTCAAAGTGTAGGCCAAAATAATCCATTTTGAAAAAAAAAAAGGTTTGACAACAAAAAAATATAAAACAGTAAATAAACCGGATTTATAGAGGTCAAAAGGAAAATTAATTAATGCAAGCATATCAAAAATCATAGCAAATAAAAATAAAAATGAAAAAAAAAAGAAAAAGAAAATAAGAAATGAATTTCAGTCGTAATAATATTTTACAATTAACAAAAATTTCCGTAAAATTATTATTAAAATTATTTATGTTACTGCAAAATATAATTGCGATTTCAAAAAAAAAAAGTAATAATTTTAAATCAAATAATAAAATACCTTTAGAAAAAAAGTAATATTAATAGAACCATTAAAAAAAAAAAAACAATATTTCCAATCTAAAAAAAGAATTCAAATTATCGCTATGAATATATTTCTGAAAATATCGCTATAAATAAATTATCGCCATAAATATATTTATATTAAATAATTAAAATAATAAAAACTTGATCAAATGAAACTATATACCTTATAATAACAAATCAATTAAAATATATTCATTTCAATCCATTAATAATTAAATTATTAAAGTTAAGCAGTAAAAAAAAAAAAAAGAAAAAAGAAAGAAAATTAATCAAAGGAATAAAATAAGACAATTTTTGGAAAAAATTGAAAATTCACAAAACATGTTCTGGTTTCGTCATGATGTCTAATAGATTTAAACATTTTAACAAAAACAAATAATACTATACCTTACCACAATAACAGCTACAGAAATTGTCTTTTCCAACAGTAATAACAATCACGTTAAGGTAGGTTAATGTACCTACCTCAACCTGCCTTAACCTACTTTAACCAAAAGGAAACCTATCAAAACCACCTCTTCTAATAGTAATAGCAACCACATTAACCTACATTATCTAAAAAAAAACCAATCAAAACACCTCTTCTAATAGTAATAACAACCACATTAACCTACCTTATCTAAAAAAACCAACCAAAACACCACTTCTAATAGTAATAACAACCACATTAACCTACCTTTATCAAAAGAAAACCTACCGAAACCGCTTCTTTTACCGAAATGATAACCGTAAAAGCCTACCGAAAACCGTTTTTTTTTTTTCAACTAGTAGTGACAATACTGAAATAACTTCAAAAACCTACCTGCAAAAAAAGTGAAATTTAGTTAGAATTAAAAATCTTTCACCTTTAGCCTTAACCAACAAAAAAAAAGATTAATAGTACAAATAACAAAAAACAAAAAAGATATAATTTGATAAAGAAAAATTAACAAAACTCAAAAACAGTAACAAAAATAAAAAATAAAACTAATAAAATCGAAAACAAACAAAAAATTTGGAAATTACTTTAGCTGATCAAAAGAAAAAATTAATTTATAATATAAAATCTTTTTTAATTGAAAATAAAAAAAAAAAACGAATAATTAAACTAATATTATTTCCCATCATAAAAGGAAAAAGAAAAAAAAAAACCGAAATATTAAAAAGAAACAAAATGATCGAAACATTAAAACGAATTGTAACGAAGGAAAAAAAAAAAAGAAAATAGACGAATAATCCATCAAAAAAAGAAAAAAAATATCTAGACTCATTATAAAAAATAAGTTTATGATCAAAAAAAAAAAAAAAGTAAAAACACTCATAAATTTAACCAAAAGAATATTGAGAAAAAAAAGTAAATAAAAATAAGCAAATAAAAATTCAAAATAATTAAAAGGCAAAAGGTAAACAGAAAAATAACAAACTAATAATCCATCATAAAGCATCTTTATCATATGTTACGATTATTTCCTGAATATATGTGATAATATTTGATAATAGATAACATATAACTTATTTTTATCTTTATCACATATTATGCCTGAAAATCGAAAAAAAAAAAACAAATTTAAAGAGTAATAAAATAATTTGCTAAAAAAAATTTACATAATTATAAATCGAAAACTTAAAATGAAATACAATTATCACATATGATGATAATAATAAAAAAATCAAAAAATACCATTGAAAAAAAAAAAACAAAAACAAAAACAAGGGCAGAAAAAAAAAACTTGTAGCCCAGGTAATACAATTATAGAATAGCCACAAAAAAAAAAAAAAATAAAAAATAAAATGACCACTGTAATCCTATTGGTTAAAAATTAATCCAAAATCAAATAGTTCACTTGCATAAATAATAACGATTTTGAAAACGAATGACCAGTTATACGAAGAGGAAAAGTGGAAATCACAAGAAGAGTGACCATTGTAGTTCAGTTGGTCAAAATTAATAAAAGCCAAATAGCCCATTTGTTAAAGACGTGACACTTAAAGTTATAAATTTTTTCGTAATCACCAGTAAAAAAAAAAAAAAGAAAAAGGACAAAAATTAAAAAAAAAAAAGCTCCTGATAAAGTAAAAGATAAGAATTGAAAGAAACGTATACTATGATTGTCCCCGTATCTAATCTAACAGATTTTGCGACAGTCGTAATTCTTTAGGCAATTACTTTTCAAAAGTCTACTTACTGACCATCCTTGATAAATGCAGGAACAAAAAAAAAAAAAAGAACTAAATAAAAAATTACTCAAAAAAAAAACTGACATAAGGATTTTTTTTCATCAAATTTCACTTAATCCCTCGATATATCAAACGAAAAGCCTTGGAGTCTCATTTAAGCACATAACGATAGTTACAAATAATCCCCCGCATAATACCGATAGCTGTAAATAATTCCCGCATAATATCGATAGCTGTAAATAATTCCCGCATAATACCGATAGCTGTAAATAATTCCCGCATAATACCGATAGCTGTAAATAATTCCCGCATAATATCGATAGCTATAAATAATTAGCGCATAATATCGATAGCTG
>NW_018108421.1:93682-101350 GCF_000183805.2 Loa loa | reverse complement strand
TGAATTTTATTGTTATTAACTTCGTTTCCATTATTCTTCACTTTCTGCCTTTAAAATTCCTGTTATTTTTATTGTTTGTGATTTAGTGATTACTACACCATTATTAATTTACATCCATGCAACTAAGCATCCTTGTCGATAGTAAAGAGATTTGCATAATGAATCATTTTATTGTTATCCCAATAATCAATCCTTTTGTGTTTATAATTAATAACTTTGTCTAATGACTGTCTTAGCACCTTACGAAAATCACAAATAGTAGTTTAAAGGGTTTACAGCAAAACAATGGTTTGACGTCAAGGATGTTAAATAAAGCAAATTTTAATCTCATTCAGCATTATCTAAGATCAGTGACCGCAATGAAAGGAATTTGCGAAAATGGCTGGATTTCGCCCTAAGGCATCAACGATTGGCCATGTCAGATTACCTGACGATGTTTTCGTGAAACGCAAAGGTCACTTAGGAACTTGATCGAAGGTGAGCCTGCACCTTTAGATGATTTATTCGACAAAAGAGCACGCTTTTGCAATTGTTTTTGGATACATTTGTATTAGGGAAAAATGAGAAGTCTTGTAATCACGGAGAATTACGTTACTGTCAATGATATGGCAGCGAACAGTGGTCAGGGATGATTATGGTTACATTTCAATATACTATCTTCAACTTTTTCATGTTAACGATTTCTTAGCGCTTAATGAGTTTACTTTTTTGAATGACCGTAATTGGATAGTGCTTGCAAATCGTTCCATTATGCCCATGAAATTTCATTTAAAATCTTCAGAAGCATAATATTTATATTAATAAAAAAGGAATAAATACGAGCAGTTAATTAAATAAGCCTTAGATAAGTTTAAAATTATTGAACAAATGTTAACTTTAAGAATTTAAATTTGGGTTTCATAATTTCATTGAATTCGATACTGAAATGGATTTTTTTCAACAAAGTTTGACTTTGTGTGGCATTCAATATGTAATACATTTGGACAAAAGTTTTGTAAGATTTGGGGAAAACAGATTTTTTGAAATCAAATATAAAATGTAAATGCAAAAAAAAGTGAGAAATTACGGTAACATTGAAGGAAGGAGAAGTTCCCATAATAGCCGTACATTGATTGTGGTCAGTGACGCACATGGTCGATGACAGCACGGATCTTCCCTCCATAGTTTGGCATACTTCACAACGATGATTGTCTTTTTTTGTAGGCAAACGGGAGAAGCGGTCGAGAGGAACTGCGACACACTGTGACATCCTTGTTGTCTAAGTAGTAGAATAGCTTAGGAAAATTCTTTGCCGCCGAGAAAATCTGCCAAATAGCCCTCTATTATCAGTGAATTATCTTACTGAAGTTTACCTAAGAAGTGAAATTAGTGAGCAGTGGGCGGTAAAAAGGTGTAAATATCGGTCATAATAAGCTTCAGTTAATGAAAGGAACAAGTAAGGATCATGAGGATATATTAAACATTTTTTTGTGGGTAATGTCCTCGGTCAGGAAATACCTCGGATTTTTTGTTGCAAACAACCCATGGATGATTGAACATTCAATTAAATGGCCAGTGATTATTTCCCTTACATTTCCTGAGAGATTGTTTCATCGAAGAATTGAAAGTTAGGCTTGAAATAAAAGAAATTGGCTTGGCTGAAATAGCCATTAGTCAAGCTAACAATACAACAAAGTGATGAACAGAACAGTATCTGATTTAAGCCCTGCAATTGTAGACACAGTGTGATCCAAAAAAACAATTAGCTTCAGTGGAAAATTTGGTTTTTCTTGGAAAACGAACCATCTGTTGTTCTTTAGAAATTTCTTTTAAATGACAATTTCTTAATTAAAAGAGTCACTCATTAACACATTACATATCTTTTTGTCCTCTCCAATTACAATTTGTTAAAAAATGAGTGCGAAGGATGGGAAGAATATGGTTCTTTCTTCGATTGACACCTCCGCCACATAAGTAATAACTGATTTAATTAGATTATATTAATTGCTGATTTACCAACCATTAACTAACCAACCAACCAACCATTAATTACTATTAATTACCGATTAGATTACAAAGTGCCAACCGATATTTCAATAAATAAAGTAAAACTCCTTCTCGCTTCCCCCTCCTCTCCTCTTGATAGTACCACATTTACGAAGTCATTTTGAGATCTTTTTTTTGTAACTTTGACCCTTGTAAAGCATTAAATCATAAGCATTGGAAGTAATACCTTTCCAAACTATGGAAATTTATATTCACCAGCTGCTCTCTTAATATCATGCCTTTCTCTACATCACTGATTTTTTCTTCTTGTCATCCAAAGTAAACCATTATTGGTGGTAAAAGTTGTGTTGAATAATTTTTAGCAAGATGTTGGACATTTCAGCTTTCGAATCTTCATTTAAATAAATCTTATTTGCTAATATATAATTAGATCTCACCCTTACCTACAAAATTATTTTCTTTTCAACAACTTTATTTCTCTCACATTCTCTAATACTTCATTTTTACCTAACCATTAATCATGTTTATTCATATCAAATTTATAGAAGCTGATATATATACATATAGATATGTGAGCAATGTAATAAATATTCATTCAAGTAAAATTTCCCTTGAAACATGTTTACATGCAAAATTGTGACAGTGGATCGCGGGGTATATAGTTTAGTATTCACAGTATAACACATTTTTTTGTTGTTGATTGATTAAAATCATAATCATTTTGTTTAAGATTTAAAAAAAAAAAAACGAATTTCATATAAAACACAAGAAAACAGTCTTCCGATAATTTTTGTGCTGCCTATAAATTTTCAAGTTAGTTTAGCATACTGTGGCTAAAATAGAGCAAAGTGTCACAAAGTGCCTCAGTTTTTGAAAACATTCTTAACAGTTTGTGAGCATAACACCAAACGAACCATATTCAATATTTGAATATTTAGAATATAAAATCAGCGGTAAAGTTAGTCCATTAGGGTGAAATTCTAAATTAATAAAAGCAAAGATAAAGTAATCAAAACTTGTGTTTAAATACATTCTGCAGTTTCAAAAAGAGGAAATTCGATGAAAATTACATTTCAATTGACATTAACGAGTGAAGTAACATTACAATCATACGCAATAAATGAAATGTTCAGGTAATCAGAAATCAGAAATTTAATTGTATTTCAACACCTCCAATCATTTGCTCTTTTTATTATCACAATAACTTAATCATTCTCATCCAGAAAATTTCTTTATCTAAAGTTATAATGACCTGAAAATAAAAGTATATGTTTGTAAATAAATAAGTAATGTTAAAACTTTAAACTGTTAAAAAGTAATTTAAGATTTTGATATACCATAAAAAATCAATAGTATCATCATACCTAGGCTTTATCCATGCTTGCTGCAAGCACTCTGATGGCTATAAAGACCGATGCAGGATAGGTAAGTCCAGTTGCAAAAAGTACAACAAAAGATCTCCTTAGGCGGTATTGGTGAGATAGGGGTTTTTCTGCATTGTTTTGGATGCTCGTGGCTTGTCTGCGTGTGCTTTTAAAGCAAGCAGCAGCCTTATGAATGATGTGTTTCCATATCTCCCGATTTGAGGCAGAATGGACTGATGATAGTCTATATGGCCAAGGAGATATTATTTCAAGGCGTCCTTGTATCTCTTCTTCGAGGTTTTGTTTTGCGGAAGCCGGTAATAAGTTCATAATTTTAGGAAAGCGATGATCTTCCATCCTGGAGACATGTCCAGTCCTAATTATCATGTTGTCACATTAATTAATTTGTAAACAGTAATTCATAGAATAGAATTTTAGTATTTTTGAGAACCTTCCCACATATCAACAGATGGTACAGATTATGCATTAATCGAATTCAACGCGCCAGCAATCCGATAAAAATGTCTGTAAAATTCAGCCCCACATATTACTCATCATAGATAATCATTCAATGTGAGAATAAAATTTGATACTGCAAATCATACTCTCCTCATTTATTCATGCCTCTCACCTGTCGTCATTTCGTTTTAAAAGGGTCAAACGATATGTGCACAAAATCTTCCTGCTACAATAATCGAAAGTGAGGAATAAGTTGGCTCAAATGAAAGCAAATATTTCTATTATCTTCATTTTTATCCTTGCTTTCATCAAAAACGGTATGCAAACTTCGTCAAACTTTTAATGTTTAATGAAAAAAAAAATCTACTCTAATATACGCTTATTTTACTTAGGAGGAAATGAAGTCATTTGTTATCTCATTGTCATTGCTTCTTATTAAATAATTAGGAAATGATGAAGGTCATAAACAAGGTCACAACAACTTGTCATCAATAATATTTGATAAAGTAAGCAAAAATGCAAATGGTAGACAGAATGAAGTCAACAAAATCCAAACGTATATAGGAAAAGGTTTGGAAATGAAGAATGTCGGAATAATTGAAATTCTAATTTAAAGGAATTATTAAATTTCAGCTTTTGCTTTCGTCAAAATTTTTTAATTTTTTTTTCAGTGAAACCAAAACAAATTGTCAGCTTATCATTTAACACGACATATTATGGTAAGTTTATAGCATAGCTCTGAATTTCATTCATCTTTTGACTTGAATTTTCCCTTCTTTTAATATGACGAATTTATCCCTATCATATCAAATTTCTAGTTCCTAATTACTTGCTAATTTCACTAAGCAAACTCTGTCGTTTTTTTTTTTTTGTTACTAAATGCTTTTATAGATCCACGAAAATGTGGATTACCGCTAAATCGTATTTCACGTGACAAACGATATGTACGAAAGCCAAATTATCATTTAAAAGTTATGGGTGGTACAGATGTCGAAGTGGGTGAACATCCATGGACTGTAGCTGTTTATATAAACAATTGTATCTTTCACTTTTCATCCTCAATAAATTCTTTGCAAAGACCATTCACGCAATCCTTCACTTGAGCGTTTTAAAAAAATGGAAAATATGACCTTTGAATTATATTCTTCATTCTACTGTTCATTATTAAATATTCCACTCATACTTCTATCAGTAAATGAATTAATGCTTACGAACCAATCAATTTGATGCTAATGGTTGAATTGTCAAACTGCATAAGCTTCATTTCGGTGGATGATTCATATCATTCGATCGTATAAGCTTCAGAATTAATGCGAATTCTGTACACTAAACAATTCAAATTATTCTATTATTCTGTTACGTATCATGATATTATCAATTATTGTTTATGCTAAACATTCCCATGTGCTAATTTCTTTAGAAGATACAATCTTCGCATCCTTACAAATTATCTTTTCATTGCTATTTTAAATCAATTTTGAATTTAAACTTTATCGTTTTCATTACATAGCACTTATCAAAATATGTATAGAAACTATACAGAATGATGGTTGTGACTTTTGTCCACAGACATATAATTCGGTGTAAATGATTTCATTTTTTTGTTAAATTTCTTCTTGATAGCATTATAGTGACATTTCAATTATTTAATTTCAGAATATTTTCAACAGAAATGAATATGCTATATAAGAAACAAATTGTTTATTTAGCACATTTTTAAGTTTTCAATTTTTTCAGAATTTAAGTTTTCAACTTTTCTTTCTCATTTCTTTTCCAACTTTCTTCAATTACTGCTATTATCAGTTGCTTTTTTTTTTAACTGCAAGCATTTTTTTTTTCAGTTTACTGTTGCGTTGGCACGTTAATTTCCAACAAGCATGTTATAACTGCAGCGCATTGCTTTTTCAAAAAAAATGTCAGCCCAACCTTAGGGCAATGTCGGTAAAATATACCTTTTGATCATTAAAATCCTAAGAATAGGCTCAATCAATTAATTAATTAGGAGTTTTTATTTTGCATTTGCGCTAGAAGGGAACATTTCAATGTTTTACTGAATGTTATTCCAAGCGTATTTTTCTGTGCTTCCCTTTAAAAAAGGCAATGTTATACCGAATTACAGATTACATTAAATGAAATTTAAAAGAAAAAATTATAGGAATTATATTTTGACATTTCTTGAAAAATCGATGAATATATTTGAAATTTAATTTTACTAGACTTTATGGTTAAAATTATTGGACTAGCTCTTCACGTGTTCCTTCTTTTAGGCTTACCTTTTTCATCTTAGTCTGATTTCAGGTTATTCCTTCCCCATTAATTAATTGAATAGCTAAAGCATGGAATATTTCCTGCGTTTAGTTGTAATCACCGGAAATAAATGTTATGCTTTGATTAGAAATCATCGATCAGAAATCACTTGTAATGAAACATTCTAAACTGCTAATTCGTTTTATTTTAAGCCCAAACCAAGCAATCACTGAAGATGAGGCCTTACAAAGTACAAAAATAATGTACGGATCAAAGTGTCTGAAACGAAATAAATTAAACAATAATTGTTTCAATTCATTACCTATGAAATCAATGAGAATCGTAAGGTTTGCATGCAAATAACTTTTTTCCTCTTTTTTTTTTTCTACGTGAAAGATTATTGAATATACAAATGTGCAATATGATAATTAAATATTATAGCAGAGAATCACTATCATAATATTAACTAAGATAAGAAGCATTTTCATCCCTTATTATAAATACAGCAATTTGCAAAATATCGTAACAGTTATTTAAATTGATTTGAAATATTGAAATAATATCATAGATCAGTAAGTATAAATGATAGTAAACATTTCATCTATCATTTCTTTAAATATGGTTTTTATTCAAGATATTAGCAATTTCAAATAAAAATCTTTAACTGTATTCACTAGCTATCATTTCTCTTCCTTAAAGCTCTTTGTTAAGATGTAAATTAATACTTTAAATTGACCATTTTGCTAACATTTTCTAGAGCTCAGTATGGACGTTTCTTCCGACAAAACTGTTTTGGAGGTGATATTGCATTATTGGAATTGGAAAGTAAAATAGATGAAAAAAGTGCAAATTATATATGTTTAGCAAGTAGAATAATTCCAGGCGAAAAGTTTTACACAATTCAAAGCGTTGGATGGGGAAGCAATCGTCTGTTTTACATGCATTGCTTATGCATTGTTGCTGAATTATTGTAACCAATAGATTTGAATTATTAGATCATCTTTTTGATTTACAATTTGATTCAAAGTGTCAGTAAAAATTCCAAACTTGTACCTTTTGATACTTTATTTATTTTGAATTGCACATCTATCAGATCAGCAAATATGGAATTATAAAAGCTAAAGGAAAAATTTTAATTAATTATTTCTTTACATAGAGCATCATCAAATCTTCGTTTTCTTCTTCCTCTGTTGACATTCATTCAATTGTAGCAGCTATGAAACGCATTCTTATGAACAGTTTACAAAAGTTGGAATTTCAACGTTTATTGAATCGAGAAATGTGCAAAGAAAAATTAAGTAATTTACCGGATGATGTTCTTTGTACCGAAGAAGCACATAATCGAAACGTTTGCTTGGTTTGTTCCTCTTTGAAATTTTTACTTTCTTTTCCATTATAGACAAAAAAAAATTCGGTATTATCCAATAACTTATCATTTTCTATTATAAATGATAGAGATAGTGATTGAGCAACCAATAAAGTAAGCGACACGGTATGGTCATACTGTATTGCGATACGACAGAAAGCTATGGGGAAATATATATATATATATATATATATATATATATATATATATATATATATATATATATATATATATATATATATATAT
>NW_018108421.1:83646-92985 GCF_000183805.2 Loa loa | reverse complement strand
AAACGATCGATTTGCAGTAAAACATGTTGACAAAATTAAATTTCAATTTTATTCAATAAGGAATATCAGAGTGCGCATAAAAAGTTTAATGTTTTCATTCGTAAGCCAATAGAGCTGATAAATTGGCCATGATTGCTAGGCATAGCACTTCTAGGAATGTGAACCACAATATATCTAACCAATATTAACTGCAACAGAAAGAATTATTAGATAGTGTAAAGAAAATAGCGTTAATAGTGTATTTAAAATAATATATCGAAAGTACGCTTATTTCTATGGTAGCATTAAACCACTGATCTACCGATTAAGCAACAATGACGGGAGGTGTAGTACGATCCCATGATGAGCTTTCAATGGGAAGAGCCTTCTCGTATTCTTGTAGTACGGGATTCCGATCACCAGTATAAACGCAATCATAGCTTTCACCATCCGAATCGTAGTCGTGAATGATCTTAAAACTAATCTTATTGAAATTGAACAAATCCATCCCTCTTTTATTGTCTTTCATTGCAATTATCGTGACAATGTGAATTCATAAAAATTACCCGAGGTGGTCTCTTAGACGTTGCTAATAATATGTCATAAATACCAATGGGTAATGGTAACATAAATAGCGCACTTTTCATCGTTACGGAATATTTCGAGAATTAGTGTCTTGATGAACAAAGACATTGTGAATTCGAATACATTTAAAAAAAAATTCAAGACTAATAGGAATTGAAATTGTCCGCGGCTGAATTTAAGGAAAAAGATTGATGATTGGAAATTTTCAAAAAATCAAAACAAATCACTAATTTTAGCGTCGCACCTGCCTTTTGCTTTGCAAAAACAGAAATGGAAACTGAATAAATTTGTAGGAAGCAAAACAAATATGCTGTCGGAAAAACCGAAATAGCTGTATCATAAAACCATTCATTCAAATAAATCGCATTTGCATTTTTTTCTCTCATGCTTAAAGTCATGAGTCAGCTATCTAATAATTTACATATAAAAGTGTTTTTTCTGATGTTTTGTCCATATATGGTAACTAATTTGTAAAGGCTTTATCCCATGCAAAATCTTTTATACAATGGTGAGAAAGCTGTACATCAGATAAAATAATTTCTATGCAATTTTTTCTAAAGAAAACTGTTCTTATATGTAAATTTCCCTTGCACCTGTGAGAATACTGTCAATATGTAATGATTGTTCCTCTTCACACATCCCATATATAGACCCTAAGAATCTCTAACAAGATCCAATGTTAATTTTCTTCACGTCGCCACTCAACTCTATTCAATACAATCCTGATTTATTTCTTCTCCGTTTACGAATTGCTACTTCAATATTTCTCCCGGTATTCTACGTTATTAATTGGGACTTCATTCTACTATAATCGGAATTAGTTCTAACATGTTTTTATTGTATTTGTTATTTAAACAACAATAAAGGATAACTACTATACTCCTCGAACACATAACCAATCAATATTCAGTAAGTCATTCTTTTAAAAACAGCTTTATTACTAACAAGAACAGTAATCCTCATCATCTAATTCCTCATAATTTTTGTCACGACATATGCAACCAATTTCTATAAACATGCAATGAATTCATTTTTAATCCAAATAATCATTGCTCCATACAACTGTATGACATGACTCAAAAAACAGTTTTTTTTTCTTATTTTGGTGATGGATTTTGCAAAATTTACAGTAACGCTCTGATTATTTCGTATATTTTTTGCATGCTATAATATCGTCTTTTTGTATTTCAATTTATCTGTAATCCTTTTCATGAGGCTTTCGTCGAGGATTTAAAGAGTATTCATCAACTGTTAAGTTGGAGATAGGAAATTTTAATGTGAGAGAAAAAATATGAGAAATATTGCAATCGCACAGATCAAAAGTTGCTTGAACTTTGGTCGTTTAATTCCATTCAATATAATATAAAAAAGTTTCTATTTGAGCATTTCTACCATTTCATAAATTTCGTATTTCACCTTGTCCTTCACTATGTCAATGACACAGATCATTTGGTTCAATCTTCTGCTTTGCATCACTTTGGCTTATAATGAAACTTTCTCTCTACTTAATCCCGACACGGATGTTATTACCACGTATGTTCATTATCCTGGTTACAAACAAAATCTCTTTCAAGAAAGCATTGACAACTTCAATTTATCATCCTTTGATCTATACCAGTAAATATAATATTGATGGAAAAATACCGGGAGGTAACATTAAAACTGAACTTTCTGATTCTAATATATATAAGAAAAAGTGAATAGTTCCTAGTAATTCAAGTAAATGTAATACGTTTATTTCACGACATTGATATTTTTATCAAATTATATAATTAATTAGCAAATATTGTAATGGAGTGCTAATTACAAATACAAGTGTTATAAGAGGAGTTTTTCAGAAGAGCAAAATCATGAGCGTCCTGATGCCGGATGTAATGCATGCTTTTAAGAATCGCGATGAATATAGAAAAACCACGACGATGACAATCATATCAGCCCATATATTCATTATTCTGGTTATAACCTAAATGTCACTCTGAACTACCTTCACCATACATTTGTTACAATCGACTACGACAATTTGGAGACATTGTTTGGACAAAATGATATATATATAACACTGAAGGAGAAAAAATGACGCGAAATTACCGGAAATGAGTGATGACAACGACAAATGATGACCACACCCAGGAAGTCACCGACAGCTTCACACTATTTGACCAAAATACGAGTACTTATAACAGCGAACGGGGAAATACTGATCGAAAATTGCTGGGAATAACTTTTGACAATGATCTCTTCCGAGGACGCATAGACTATTGCAATTTATTACTGTTTAATTCAGGCACCAGTACACACTATACTATGGAGAATCACCGAGAACAAGTAGTGAAGTATTACATAATGACATTTTCTTCCAACCCTTACAGTTTACTCAATCGTGTGAAAATGAGATTACAAGCAATGAAGAATTACAGAACGAAACTGATTTCGTTACAGCAGAAAATTCGCAGTTATCTGCTCCGCGATGTCCATCCCTTAAAAGTAATATTAAAATGTTCCTTTTGTTCCCGACATATGCCAAAAAAAGTGAACATTTTTTAGTAATTCAAGTGAAATGTGATGTGATATGTTTACTTTATGGCATTGATACTTTTATGATTAGTTTTCAAATTACATTAATTTATTAGCAAATATTGTAGTAGAATGCTAATTACAAATACAATTATAAGAGAATTTTTTCAGAAGAGCAAAATGTGAGCGTCCCCATGCCGGGTATAATGCGCGCTTTAAGAATTGCGGTGAACGTAGAAAACGTATGACGTACCATTTATTTACAAACACAAACGATCCGATTGTGGGCAAACATTCAATCATTTATCGTTTGCCTCTCACAGGGAAACACATCTACTTAAACATCGATGCGAAAGCTCTGACAGATCCTTCATCCGCAAGTACAGTTTGAAAAACACAAAGAACGATGTTTCGGAACTTCTCCCTAGTTTCACAAATTCAGTAAAATTTCAAGTACGCTATTTTTTTCAAATTAATTCTTATCAAAAAATTAATTCTTGTCGAGCATGCAACTTTTTTAAATTAATTTTTATCAAAAATTAGACTGTTTATTCGACCCTTCATGATCGCCCGATATTATAAGAGTTTTTCAGAAAAGCGAAATCATGGATGTCCTTATGTCGGACGTACTTTGCGCACGAACAGTCGCAAGGAATAGGTAGAACACAAGAAAACGCACGACGAACCATTTATTTACAAACGCAAACGATGCAATTGTGGGCAAACATTCAATCATTCATCGTTTGCCTATCACAAGGAAACACATCTACCTATACGTCAATGTGAAAATTCTGACAGATCCTTCAGCAGCAAGGGTAACTTAGAACAACCAAGAAGCAATGTTTCGTAGCTTCTCGTTAGCTTCGCAAATTTAGCAAAATTTCAAGCACTTTTTTTTTAAACAGTTTTTTTTTTTGGAATAGTAGAATCCATATGAAAATGTACTGCAGAACATCCGCGACCATGGAGTAGCAATGCAAAATTCAATAAATATTGCAATGCAGAAAATGAAGCCAAGTTGCGGCAAAGTGTTCATTTCCTTTGGCGCAGTGAGGCAGCATTTAGAAAATATTTGTTCTAACCTAACTGCGGCACATCCGCCATTCGGGCATGCTTTGAGAAATATGCGTAAGCATCAGAAGTTGCGCGGCATCTTCAGTGCTACCGTTACAGCAAATGCCAATTTATAGTCTCTTTTAACATTGGTTTTTTGATCTGTTTTGTTTTCATTCTTTTTACTAACCCATATATTATAATAATAATAATTATTATTAGCAGAACTGGCTACTTTTTTAAACTTAATTTCTTATCAAAAACCAGACTGCTTGTTTGATCCTTCATGATCGCCCTATGTTATAAGAGTTTTTAGAAAACTATGAGTGTCCTTATGTCGGATGTACTTAGTACACGTACAGTCCCAAGTAGTATACGGAACACAAGGGAACGCACAGCGAACCATTTATTTGCAAATGCAAACAACCCACTTGTGAGCAAAAGTACAATTGTAGCGCGTCATTATTCTCTCACAAGAAAACCTAAATCTCAACTGTGGCAAATTCTTCAGCCACAAGTACACCTTGCAAAGATCATAAAACAATGCTTCGTAACTTCTCGTTAGTTTCGCAAATTTAATAAGATCTTAAACATTTTTGCATGTTTGTCTCTCACATCACATTTCACTTGAATTACTAGAAAATGTTCACTTTTTTTTGGCATATATCAGGTGTCATGGAAAAAAATTAAGAGAATTAGAAGATGAGGGTTACTGTTCTTGTTAGTAATAAAGCAATTATGTTTTATAAAAAAATGACTTACTGAATACTGATTGGTATGTGTTCGAGAGTATAATAGTTATCCTTTATTGATGTTCAAATAACAAATACAATAAAAGCAGGTTAGAACTAATTCCGATTATAGTAGAATGAAGTCCCAATTAATAACGTAGAATACCGGGAGAAATATTGAAGTAGCAATTCGTAAACGAAGAGGAAATTAATCAGAATTGTATTGAGTAGAATTGATCGGGGACGGGGAGAAAATTAACATTGAATCTTATTAGAAATTCTTAGGGTTTATATATGGGATGTGTGAAGAGGAACAATCATTGCATATTGACAGTATTCTCACAGGTGCAAGGGAAATTTACATATAAGAACAGTTTTCTTTAGAAAAAATTGCATAGAAATTATTTTATCTGATGTACAGCTTTCTCACCATTGTATAAAAGATTTTGCATGGGATAAAGCCTTTACAAATTAGTTACCATATATGAACAAAACATTAGAAAAAGCACTTTTAGTAGATTAGATAGCTGACTCATGACTTTAAGCATGAGAGAAAAAATATGTAAATGTGATCTGTTTGAATGAGTGATTTTATGATAGAACTATTTCGGTTCTTCCGACATCAGGAACAAAAGGAACATTTTAATATTACTTTTAAGGGATGGACATCGCGGAGCAGATAACTGCGAATTTTCTGCTGTAACGAAATCAGTTTCGTTCTGTAATTCTTCATTGCCTGTAATCTCATTTTCACACGATTGAGTAAACTGTAAGGGTTGGAAGAAAATGTCATTATGTAATACTTCACTACTTGTTCTCGGTGATTCTCCATAGTATAGTGTGTACTGGTGCCTGAATTAAACAGTAATAAATTGCAATAATCTATGCGTCCTCGGAAGAGATCATTGTCAAAAGTTATTCCCAGCAATTTTCGATCAGTATTTCCCCGTTCGCTGTTATAAGTACTCGTATTTTGGTCAAATAGTGCGAAGCTGTCGGTGACTTCCTGGGAGTGGTCATCATTTGTCGTTGTCATCACTCATTTCCGGTAATTTCGCGTCATTTTTTCTCCTTCAGTGTTATATATATGTCATTTTGTCCAAACAATGTCTCCAAATTGTCGTAGTCGATTGTAACAAATGTATGGTGAAGGTAGTTCAGAGTGACATTTAGGTTATAACCAGAATAATGAATATATGGGCTGATATGATTGCCATCGTCGTGGTTTTTCTATATTCACCGCAATTCTTAAAAGCATGCATTGTCTTGGAGAAAAATTAAGAGAATTAGAAGATGAGGGTTACTGTTCTTGTTAGTAATAAAGCAGTTATGTTTTGTAAAAAAATGACTTACTGAATACTGATTGGTTATGTGTTCGAGGAGTATAATAGTTATCCTTTATTGATGTTCAAACAACAAATACAATAAAAACAGGTAGAAGTAATTCCGATTATAGTATAATAAAGTCCAACTTAATAACGTAGGATAACGAGAGAAATATTGAAGTAAAAATTGGTAAATAGGAAATAAATCAGGATTGTATTGAGTAGAGTTGAGTGGCGACGTGGAGAAAATTAACATTGAATCTTATTAGAAATTCTTAAGGTTTATATATGGGATGTGTGAAGAGGAACAATCATTACATATTGACAGTATTCTCACAGGTGCAAGGGAAATTTACATATAAGAACAGTTTTCTTTAGAAAAAATTGCATAGAAATTATTTTATCTGATGTACAGTTTTCTCACCATTGTATAAAAGATTTTGCATGGGATAAAGCCTTTACAAATTAGTTACCATATATGGACAAAACATCAGAAAAAGCACTTTTAGTAGATTAGATAGCTGATTCATGACTTTAAGCATGAGAGAAAAAATATGTAAATGTGATCTATTTGAATGAGTGATTTTATGATAAAACTATTTCGGTTTTTTCGACATGCATTACATCCGGCATGAGGATGCTCATGATTTTGCTCTTCTGAAAAACTCTTACATTTGTATTTGTAATTAGCACTCCATTGCAGTATTTGCTAATTAATTATGTAATTTGAAAACTGATCATAAAAATGTTAATGTCGTGAAATAAACGTATCACATCACATTTTACTTGAATTACTAGGAACTATTCACTTTTTCTTATATATATATTAGAATCAGAAAGTTCAGTTTTAATGTTACCTCCCGGTATTTCTCCATCAATGTTATATTTACTGGTATAGATCAAAGGATCATAAATTGAAGTTGTCAATGCTTTCTTGAAAGAGATTTTGTTTGCAACCAGGATAATGAACATACGTGGTAATAACATTCGTGTCAGGATTAAGTAGAGAGAAAGTTTCATTATAAGCCAAAGTGATGCAAAGCAGAAGATTGAACCAAATGATTTGTATCATTGACACAGTGAAGGACAAGGTGAAATACGACATTTATGAAATGGTAGAAATGCTCAAATAGAAACTTTTTTATATCATATTGAATGGAATTAAACGACCAAAGGTAACATGACTTCTAGTTTCTGTGAAGACATAAAACCTATTTTTCTCTATTCTCGCAGAAGTGCAAGCAATATAAAGTGAAAAAAAGTAAAAAAGATGCAAAAAAAATACGAAAAAGTAAAATAAAATACGAATATAAAAATACAATCAATGCAAAGTTGATATCAATGATCCAATCAATATTCATTATAATTCAGCACTGCAGTGTGTTCGTGTAACATGACTTGATATATTTCTTACACCATCAACAAGCTTTTCAAATTCTCGAACAGCCACTAAGAAGTCATGGTGAGAAATGACGTTAAAATTATGCTGGACAAATGACGTAAAAATCTGGTCGCATCTCTGCAAAAGATTGCATGTTGATAAATGGAACGATGAAGGAAAAAGAAAGTACGGTAACAATACTCAGATCTATCCAAGAACACGGACATGGTCACGTATCACACTATCAAGATTGGATTTAGTATCGATTATTACTTTTACCTTCAGTTTTCTTCTCCGATAGCCGTGATCGTACGCTGAATGCGTGGTGGTCGGACCCGTTTTATTTCATTTATTGAAATATCGGTTGGTAATTAATAGTAATTAATGGCTGGTTGGTTGATTGGTTAGTTAATGGTTAGTAAATCGGTAATTAATATAATCTAATTAAATTAGTTATTACTTATAAGGGGGCGGTGTCAGTGGAAAAAAAATATTTAGACCAAAGTGAACCAATTGACATGAAAGAAAACTGTGAGAATAAAGTCGGTCCGCTTTTATCCACAATAATCTTCCCATCCTTCGCATTCATTTTTTAACAAATTATAATTGGAAGGGACAAGGAAATATATGACTCCGCAACTTCGAGAGCATTTGCATGTTCATTTACATCTGATGCTGTTTCTCCTATGTATTGTATCCCAATGTTGTTTCGCCTGAAATAGCACAGTAATATTACCGTATCATTTGTTAAAATCCAACAGAATATGCTGGAAAGAACCGATAGAACTCACCTGTCTTTCCGTTTTTTTTTCCTTCAAAATCTTCAGTGCAGAACCGCTTGTAATTTCTATAACTGATAATGGAATAATTCCAATGACAGGTTCAATCGGGATAAACTCATCAGTTACATTTCGTCTCCCTTTGTTAAGACATAGTCTTCCTCAGCATTTTCATGATTGTGCTCTTCGTGGAATGATGAAATTAGAAAACATCCATTTGTTGTGTCAGCATTCAAACGAAGTCTGGCTTTGCAATCCAATGGAAGATAACTTTGATTTGGACGTTGACTGCCACCTGAAGGACTGAATTATGAAATTTTTGCTCTGCTCCTATAAGGCACTTGATCGAAGTTGTGAAAAGTGTCGCGTGAAGCTTCTGCTTTACTTACAGTGCGATAGCAAATTGAGTGACGTGAAGGCATTAACTCCTTGACTAAACTTATGAGGAGTAGCAGCAAGTTTTTCTGGTCAATTTTTTCGATGATCTTTGTACTTGTCATAGACGGCGCATTTTGACGTGTAAACTATACATTGGCACGATTGTATTTGTATAGGTAATGGAATAATTTTTAATTTCAATATTTACACGCACACTCATTGCATATTTCATATTTGCATTAACATTGTAAGGTTTGCATACAAACAACTGATCCATATATCCGCATAGTTTAAACGCCACAGCATAGATATCATCTCATTTCATTCAATAATGATATTTCTTGGTCTTTGTAGATAGTTGGTTAATAGTTTCTTCAAAATACTGGTATTTTGTACATTTAATCGTTTCTCGATTTCGAACAGAAAATATTTCTAAGAGAGAATTGGTTATTATTTTCTCAAGCTTATCTCATTTCGTCCATTCTAACGGACTCTTGTAAATCTTACTGTACGAGCTGTTAATTACTACTTTCAATCTCTTTGGATCTTTTTATACCAGTTTTCAATTCTTTTCGAATGCGTGTCGAGTTTGATTATAATTCTTTTCTGTTGAC
>NW_018108421.1:54207-82829 GCF_000183805.2 Loa loa | reverse complement strand
CGATAAAGGTTAATATTCCTTACTATTGCGTATTCACAAGACAAATCGACCTCCGGACAAACGCTTTCGCACTAAGCGGTTCATTTGGATAGATTTGATTGGAGTTTGATTACCCAACCATTGAGCTCGGCAAATAAATTATCTGGCAGTTTTTACTATTTCACGACAAAAGTGAAGTTTTTCTTGTTAATTTTAAGCTGTGTTGTTTTTGAGCAATCATTTTTTAATCTGTTTTTTTTCATATTTCAATGAAAATTCAACAAAGCAAGATGGACGGTTGGAGAAGGATTTAGTATCATGAGATAGGTGTGGTAAATTAAAAAAAATAAGAGAAAAGCAGGATGATGAAGTGCTCGGGAGTTAACAAAGAACAACAATTCAAAACTAATCTGATATGGAGGCTAATGTAACTTGCTTGAGTGGCATTTGGCTTTGCTCATTGTGTTGTGGGTATCAATGACTGCTGCATACAAAAATATTGGTATACAATCCACGTTCCACTAAAGGTCACGCCAGCTGAAATTCCTGAATTCAGCCGTTAGTTAATGCTGATCATGAAGTGTGATATTTTCTGTTTGCTATAACCAACTCAGAATTACCGTCCATATGTTTCGTTTTTTCCTTTAAATCCATTTCAGATTTCTTCTCTTTATAATTCCTTTATATTGGTTATTACATTCACCGTCACCGGTCTTGTCGCTTCATACCATCGTTAGGATGTTGACACCAAAAATAGCAGAAAAAGTAGTGGTAGTGCTAGAAAATAAGTTAGATAAAGGAACATATGGATCAATTCCATGACAGAATTGTCGCCAAATTTTAAATCATTAGAATTTGTTATTGAATAAATGTTTCTGAATTTAAACATTGAAAAGTTGCGAGTTTCAAATATTGTTTTGCTGTTGCAGTCACCGTAAAATCAGTGTAGTTTTGGATTTCCTCAAATATATTCGTTGATCAGGCCGTTTTTTAAGGGATTAAATGCCGCACTTTCTTGAAATATGTCAGTTAAAGAGTTTTTGTGGTTTGAAGCATTTCTGATGTAGACCCAACCGTCAGAACCTTAACCAGATTAACCAATGAAAATCGGAAAGACAAAGAAAAGGATAAGTAAAGACACATTGAGTGGGGAACCGAAATGTATCAATCTTAATATTAGGGTTGGGGTTCAATGACTTTTCATCCAATTAATAACTTAGTTTGTCAGTTGCAGTAATTATTCCAGCAAAACTTTTCGGCTGATTGAATTGGGTTAGTTTTTGTTATCGTACTGAATAGATGTCGTTGGATGGGAAAACGTTCAATCGTGTTGTTTACTTGTATTTTAATCGTTTTTCTCAATTGATAAGCGCTTGTAAATGCAATTACTACCGTACTTTGGACTTCTTACTTTCAGACTCGACAAGAGGTCAATGGAACAAAAGCTAGGAAAAGTGCCGAACAACGGATGTACTGCGATCATCGAATTGTCCTCCAATCATTGTATCGTTTGAAAAGTTTATCACACTCATTGGTTACAAACGATAATTTGCTCATTTTGCAGCAAAATTTTGGAATGTCTGAATTTCTGCTTAATTATTTGAATATTTTGATTTCAAACAAAGTTCTCGTTCTTCGCTTTCTCACATTTTCCAAAATACTTTATTATTTAAATTTTTAAAGCTTTCGACATGGCTTTTATGGGCTCTTGAATTATGTATTAGTATTTTGTATGCACACAAAAGAAGTCACACGAATACTTCGGTGCAACTTGTGACAATGAACTCAGAAAAATTCGTAATAGTATAAATAATCAAATGGGAATGTTAAGGAGCAAAAATCTGATTTTTGAAAAAATTTAAATTAAAACTAATCAATGACATATTTATACCATTCACTGCTGCATCAGTTTTCCTGCAATACTTGCCATAAAATCATTAGGTAGAGTAAACAAATCTAGTTAATCAATTAAAATAAAAAAAAGAGGAAAGCAGAGTTGCAAACTATAAAATGTGTCCTGATTTCCTGCTATCAGATTTCACTGAACAATCATTTTTGTTTGTTTAAGATGGAAGAACGACGACAAAATGGTAATAACAAGAATGAGGTGGGAAATGTAGAAAAAATTACCAGATAAAAGCCCATTCAGACATATTTTTACTGATAAACTGATAATGCACGGTAATATATATCATTTACTTATCGTCAGTATGTTTTCACGAGAGTTACAAAGTATCTCAGTTTTTCTAGTGCGTTTTTTCTGATAGTAGTTAAATACAACAATAATTACTTTTTTTTCAAGTCATCCCCAATATTAGTACTGTTCTGCTTGGACAAAATTGATAAAGCGCATTTTGTTACTTTTTAATTTATTTTTGAAATATTAGAGTTTGTAGTTGTAATAGGTTTACCTTATTGACTGAAATTTATTACTAAAATTTGACCATCACTAAAATCCACTTTTAATTTGAATTTTAAGTTCTATCCGTAATGTGTACAGGTGCAAAAATGTTTCGAATACATAAATTGAATTGAATTATATTGCAGAATGAAAATAAACTTCTGAAGGTTGAAGACAATAGTCTTCAAAATCTTAAATATACTATTAGAGTTAGTCCATCCGTTAAATTCACTCATTAAGTTCAACAAAGATCACAGGTTAATTTCTCTGAAGATGTGACATTGAAGCATCGAATTTATTTTTCATCGTAGGAAGTGACCAAAATATTTGGCATTGGAATAAGACAATGCATCGTCTTCAGTGGTATTTGGCTTCTCTTATTGTCGTATTCTGTGTATCTGCAAATGATGCATATAAAATATTGATATACAATCCACGTTTCGGTAAAAGTCACGTCGAATTTTTGGGTTCTATCGCTGATACATTGGTTAATGCTGGACATAATGTGGCAAGTGCTTTCTTTTTGTTCGAATTTTAGAATTTGAATTTTTCGGAATTTAAAAAAGTGTAGAAGAGAAATTACCAAATGATGCAAAATGATGTAATTTGATAGAAAGATAGTTTAACATGGACTGTTATTTTAGTGTTCTTATTTTACAGACCGAATTTGCCCCTGTACTTTTCAAATCTTTTGATTCGACCGGTTCTAAACTTGCCAAAACAATACGGATAGATGCTGATCCGGAAATATCAAAAATGATGAACATAGAAATTTTTGCTCAAAATGCTTGGTTGGAGAATCAGCAATCTATTTTCTCTCTTATTCCGGTATTTGTTTATGGTATTAAAAATTTTATTGATAAAGCTTAAGATGATGAGAATGTGACAAATTGAAGAGAAACAGACTAGGGGTATAATTGTCAAGCAATCAGCAATGTTTTTTATCACCTTTTGCCGATAGATAAGCAATAGCGGGTATCCAAATATCGATCGTTGTAGTCTTTAAAAAGACATCAAAATAACTCCTTATATTACTTAGGGAAAGAAAAAAAAACTCATTTCAATTAAGACCATTAAACAACTGTCGGATGCTCTTGTAAAGAACTGTGAGTTTCAATTGAAACACGAAAAGATAATGGAGGAATTGAAGGCTGAAAAGTTTGACTTGGCCATTTTCGAATTTAATCAGTGCTTTGCTGGTAAGTTACTTTTGCAGTATGAAAGGTTAAATATTTGAATTATAGATATCATTTGACTATATAAGCTTGTGATTGAAGTTATGGAACATTTCAATGAAATAAAGTTTTTTTTTGAAATCGTTGAGCTTAAATGAGATCTTAAATTTTAATTTTATAAATATGAATTATATATTATAACGATGAGTTACTTTAATATAAAATTTTACACGGTTAAGTTGAAATGTTGAAACAAATTTCAAAATAATTCCTCTCTGAATTAGAAAAGATATTACATTTTATGAATATTTTAAAATACAAATTTATTGGAAAATTTATAATTACTCAGTTTTAAATTCCTCTCACTTAATATGAAATAATTCGTAATCGAATTGCAGGAATGATTGAACTGTTTCATATACCAGCTCACATTATCGTTAGTCCTACTGCTTTATTTGAATATGCCACAAAATGTTTTGGTGTACCAAACATCCCGAGTTATATTCCAAGTGAAATTTAGTAATTTAGAGCGTTTAAAAATTTGAAAATTTTTGAAATCAAAATTTTCCAAGTTTTGAAACTACAAAAATCTAGCAGCAATAATTAATTATAACTGATGACACATTTGTTAAGAAGAAAAAAAAACGGTATCGATAAAACATATAGCCTTGCCTGATCATTTGACTTCATTCTTTTCTTGCAAACTTATTGAAAAATTGAATTATTATTCAACCAATTCCTGAAGCAAATTACTATTTCTTATTTTAAAAAGTAATTTTGCAGTTTTGCCTACGTATCCCTCCACACTTGAAATATTTTTCGCTTTATTATTTTCTTTCAACTATGAAAAGAAACTGAAATTAAAGATATATTACAGATTTGCTTACACAATATACCGATCATATGACATATTTACAACGGGTGAAAAATCTCATCGTGACAATTTTAACGAATAAATTGTTGGATAATCTTACGGCAAAATGTCAAACATTATTCCGACGACTTTACGGCGATCAGTTCATCGATTTAAAGGTATAATATAGCATCAAAATCAAGATTTGAAAAAAAAAGAATTCGATGGATTGTTAATTATAATCAATCATGCTTGTTTTTTCTAATCAGTGATAAAGTGAACGGTTCAAAAGTTTATGATTAGAAAAATCGCTAGGTTACCTTTATGCGGAGTGATAAAAACATACGTCCGGTAAATTAAGAAAAGAAGCAAGTGAAGATGAATAAATGTAGGCAAAAAATTTTCTTTTTGAACGAATTTCATTGCATGATAAAAAAATTGAACAAATTTCATCACTGTTCGCAACTTATCACTTCCGTTACAAAAAAAAAAAGTGCGGTTTGATAGATTTTGAAATGCTGTTAACAGAGTTTTCATGAATTTCGGATTGAATATTATTGTTTTAGGAAAAGTTAGCTCAAGTGACATATGTGCTCACAAATACTGATCCACTTTTCCATATCTCAAGACCAACTATTCATAAAATGTTAGAACTTGGTGGTCTTGCTTTGCCAAAATCAAAACCATTAAATAAAGTAAGTTAAATCTATATTTTATCATTGCAAGAAGGCAGTTAAACAGAAATAACTTGCTGCACAAGTGACTTGTAATGATTTAAATAATGCCTCTAATACTTAAATATAGCATTATCGATTGGTGTCAAATTGTTTGAAGTATGATTTGATCTAACTAATATATGAAAGCCAAAAATCACTTGGTCGATGATTGTAATATATACATTACATCATTCCCTTCCTTTTATCTTGTTGAGGCTTGTAAATTACACTTTTTATATAAGGTGATATTTTCATCCATCCATCTTTCGGTTTTACAGGATTGGCTTACAATAATGAATCAACGGAAAGCAGTAGTGCTCGTATCATTCGGTACCATTACATTAAGCTGTTGGATGCCCAATAAAACTAAGCAAGCTCTCCTGGAAGTATTCGATAACTTTCCAAATGTGACATTTATCTGGAAATATGAAAAAGATGAGCATCAAATTACTGACAGACATCCAAATGTGATTACGTCAAAATGGCTTCCGCAATCTGATTTATTAGGTAATTTTATGCAAAAAATAAAAAATTCGTCAGGAAAATAAATTTATTAAATTAAAATAAAAAATAAATTCCAGCACATACAAATTTAATAGCATTTTTGACGCATGGTGGTATGAATAGCATAACGGAAACTTTGAATTATGGAAAACCTGTTGTTGTGGTACCGTTATTTGGTGATCAGATGCAAAATGCTGTACTGGTTGAACGATCAGGCTTTGGTATCAAATTATCACTTTCGGAACTAGCAATAAAAAAAAAACACGGGATGCAATCAATAACATCATTTATGATAAAAGGTAAACTTTGATCAATTTCTCAAATATTTCCATCATGAAAAGGACATTTACAATTGTGAGATAAACGTTGTAGTTAAAAATAAATATTATCAAGAGATTTGTTTAAACCAAATAAAGTCAAATATCGTTTTTTTTAAAATCTCATGAGCTAAAATCTGGCAACTTATGGTGATTAACACATATTTTGGATTTTTTTGAAATTTATTTCTTAATCGAGCAAATAAAACGAGTAGAGACGATTCAGATAAGAAGAAAAAAATGACAAAAGAATAAGGGAAAAAATGGGGAAATCAGGAAAAACAAGAAAACAAGGGGGAAAATTACTTCAATCAATATTAAAAATATTCCGAAGTACAGATGTATCAATTCAAGAAACTAAAATAGGACTTAGAAGATAATGCTGATTATTTATCTCTCCCATATCAGATCATTATCATTACTACCATTAAATTATTAATAGCTTATCTTTTGACTTACTTATAATTTACATGAAAAAAAAGCATACAACAATAAATTTGTTTATTTTATTTGCATATTTTAGTTATTCTCAAAAAGCAAAAAGATTATCAGAAATGATGGCAAAGAAGCCTAATCCAGCCAAGGAACAGCTCATTAAGCATGTTGAATTTGCTGCAAAATTTGGTCAAATAGCAAATTTCGATCCATACGGCAGAAAGATGTCATTTATGTCATATTACATGCTTGATATTATCATTCCTGTTATAATAATCCTACTACTTATCATTATAATTACTTGCTATATCATCATTAGGCTATTTAAGAAAATATTCTATAAAATTATTAGCTATAAGAGCAATAATAGCATTATAACGAAAGTTAAAAAAATTAATGAATTTTTTTGAGAAAATTATTTACATATTTACTTCGACAAACATTATTTAAGTGTTTAATTTCGATTTTTAATTTCGAACATAACTCATCAACTCATATTGTTACTAATTAAATAAAAGAACTTTTGCTAAACACATATTTCTGAAGTAAACATGCATAATAAATTACGTTTATACTAACGCATTAATATTCTCTTTGGAAAGTATAATTTCCAATTTTTAATAAAAGTGTTTTGATGTAATAAGAAATCCTGGAACAACAATCCAACAATTAGATATAATATTTGTTGGAGGAAATACTAACTTATATAACTCGGAGATTCTTAAAAGGTTATGATATCATCATTTTACATTCCGAATAATGAAAAAATTGGAATTCTTTTCACATCCAAACAAAATCCGTTTGTAATGAAATGAGGAATTTAAATGGAAAGAATTAATTTGTAATATATCGGGAAGTTAATTTACATATATGTGTATGTAATTAATTGGTTAAAAAGTTGGAATAGGTTTCGAATTCATTTGCAAATACAAATCCAATAATTTTTTGGCACATTCGAAATTTCTGACATCGATTGATCGATCAATAAATTGTTAGTTCAGATTTCAAAAAGGGGAATTGCAAAAAATAAAATGAACAAAAAGGAAGATCAGGGGATAAATTGAGGTATAGAAAGATGATTCATATCAGCTTTCAATGTTATCTCTTTCATCATTATAATCATCAATATTATCATCAAGTTGCTTGCACAAAGCAGTTGCTTGCACTAACGCTTTTATGTAATGCTCAAAAATTTTAATTTTAAGTTTCCCGATCTTTTCCATTTATCTGTTTCATTGGTAATATATTTGTCATCAATTAACAATGTGATAAGTTTACAATCATATCATCAATAATTAGCAATTGAAGTTATGATATTAAAAAAAAAAATCTTTGATGTATTTACATTTTGAGAAGAAATGGAAAACGAAAAAATTAATCGAAGGAAATGAAAAAAATGTTAACAGTTATATATATTGTTAACCATTTGCTAATTAAAATAATTTCTCTTCTAATGCATTATTATGGTATTCGTAGTTTCGTCATCTTACTAATTGAATTTGCCCAATTTGCTCTTAATATTTGTTTTAATGATAATGAAAATTGAATGTGGAAATGTTAAAAGTGTAATTATCGTCGAATTGATTTTATCTGTTTGCTGACCGAAATAACTTTTTTTTTCACATTTCCAGAATTGCGGTAAATCGATGCGACTCTTATTACTCTTCCTACTACCAACCTATACATTTGAATTATTTGGTAGCAAAAAGAATGTTACCGTAAGAGGCCATTTAGAATGTGATGGATCACCATATAAAGGTGTTACGGTGGAACTATGAGATGATTTGTGTCAAAATCATGTGATTACCATAATTTAATTGTACCTTGTTTTTTCTTCCATTCGATCATTACCTGTCGATTTGCTTGTTTCATTCCTTTGAATAATTTTGGGCATCGCAATGAGACAAATAGTTTTACTGTTTTTTATTACTATTAATTATACATTCCTAAATACTTTATGAAACTGAAATTCGATCAATTCACTGCTATTTGCAGCAACAAATAGTGTGATGATTGAAATTAAAGGAATATCTGTTTGTTCTGCAATCATAAACCAGAAGGAATGGAAGAAATGTTGGTTGAAGCATTATAATCGTTGACCACTGTCCATTACCATATGTCCAGCAATAACCTGACTTTTGGCGATTACATGGCCAAATTTGCTTTGAAATAAATGATTAGAAGAATGTATTATGTTTGATACCACGTCTAAAATAACATTTCTGAGTAACCACGTGAAACACATTGTTTTGTTATGACCTATTTCATTGGAAGAGAATGATGTACAAAAGTTGGCTGGGAATTGGTCAGAAAAAAAACTTGTTTCGAAAACTTGTTCGAAAGTAAAACTTGTTTGTTCGAAAGTCGAACTTGTTCGAAAGTAGATGCTTTTTAAACTTTTCCATATTACGTTTTCTAGAATTTTCCATGGAAAGCATATGCTGGAATTTTTCATAATAAATATTTCCTGGAATTTTCTATGGGATATATTTTCTGGAATTTTAACTAATAGAGATTATCTAGAATTTTTTTTACGGTATCATGTAGAAAAAGAAAAAAAAGATGCGAATTCCTCCACCATTAATACTATCACTTTTAATGCTGTTATTTGTTTTTCGTAAAAATATCATTTAAGAAGTAAAACTGAATCTTATTTCTGTTTTCCGAATTTAGAAAGAATCGGGAAGAAGATTCGTAAGAATTATTAGAAAATTCAAAATATTTATGATTGTACTTTGTAATTGAAATTTTGAAACTAATTATATAGAGATTTTGTGATAATTTTAATTCAAAAAATAATGGTTTCCTTGGATTAATTCAGAGGTTTGATATTTTCGTGGCAAGAATAAATTCTCTTTATTGATTAATCCGTAGCAGCTCGGTAAATTAATACCAACGTAAAATCAATTTCATGATTTTCATTGATTCGCGCAGCAATAAGTTAAACAAAAGAATTTGTCATTTACTTTATGATTGTCAGAATAACTACGTTATCTTTGCAACAGATGTACGAGATATTAGGTTATCTCATGAATTAATTGTACTTCATTTTAGATACAATTATAAAAAATATTAAAAATTGTCACAAATGTTACTTTTAAAATTTGAAATGTAGCAATATCAAGGCCAATCGATAAGTAAATAACTCCTCAGTTTCATATTTTTAGAAAGCATCTTAAAATATAATACTATTTATGGATAATTCGATGTTAAGCACCAAATTCTGGACAGAACTTCTTAGTTTCTGGATACTGGTGATCCATACGTTGTTTGAAAAGTTTTATTGCAATGTTAAATTGCGCTCGAGAATGTTTTTGACGTTTCCTAGTAAGTGGTAGATGGTATACGGTTTTGATGCCACGATGTGCCATAAATAAATCATTCACCAATGCAAACGTATAATTTTGACGGCACATTTCCCACCGCTGCAAGGAAATGTTATCACATACAGGTGAAATAATCCTAAACTATTTAAATACTTTTAAAAGTTTATTGCTAAAAAATTAGTAATTTTATGGAGTAATTGTTAGTTGTCAACTTAATTTACGTCTCAAGCTTATAAGTTTAACGTTTTGTTATCTTCCATACGTCTTACAGATGGATTAAAGAATAAATATAAAATTTTTTTCCCAAAAAGAGAAGAATTAACAATCACGATTCAGTTGTTAATGATTCATCATTAAATAAGTAATTTGGCTATTACCAATCACTTTAATATCCAAATTTTGTGTACTTTACTGCTCACAACAGGTAATTACGCTAAGTGAACTTTCAACTGTTATATGAAATGACTGATTGATTGATTGATTGATCCATTATTGATCCTTGGGTCAGTACTTGCGGAATGATGGTGAATGTGAATGATAGTGAATGAGATAGTGAATGTGAATGATAGTGAATGATGTAATGTCCTAAGTTGCACAGAAAGTAATAAAATTAAAGCTATTTTAAATATTATATCTATCATGTGTTACTTATCTTCTTTTCATAAATTATTACTAAGGATAATTTTCGGGGCAGAAATATTATCAGGGTGATACAAAGTGCGGGAAATAAGTTCACTTTTGTTACACTGGATTTTCGTTAAAATAACATTGAACTTAATTATTTTCGTTAACGAAATATTGCTAAAGATCAGGATGACTTCTAACTTTTGCGAAAAAGTGATTAATTATCACTGATCATCTGATAATAACGAGTATGATAATTTATTATTGCCATTTAGAGAGAAAATCCTGTTGGCATCGTAGGAACATCAGTCAACATGTAATTTGATGGATGAGAGCCATGAATTTGGAGGAACCTTTCTGTATCACTTTTTCTTTTCTCTATTAGCAATATGATAAAAAATATGTTTACTAATATTCAATTGTTATTTTTCCTACTCTCTTTATTTTACTCTTACATATGAAGTGATAAACGAAATGACTTACAAGAACTGTATTATCACGTAATGAAAATGGGAAATTTTCATCATGAAGTGGTATCGTATTTAAGGAAACAAATTGTGGCTCCCAACCACGTCTTGAAAATCTGAAAAAAAAAGTAGAGGAAAAAATGAATGGATAGTGATGATGATGATGATGATGATGATGATGATGATGATGATGAATTTTTCTATGATTTGCTTTAAATTTTGTAACATTTCCTTACGTTTTGATAATGTATTCTTTATAAAAAAACCTTTTAATGGAAAAAAAAAATCATTACTTTAGAACGGAGTTTATATTGACATCCTGTTTGTTCTCTCGTTTGTTAAACCATTGATCCAGATGTGGAATGGTATGCTCTGTCATCTTATATCGAGCATGAAATTCTACTGCTAGTCCTTTGAAAAATAACTCTCGCAATTCTGCTTTGTTACGTGGCATCCTAAAATGACAAATATTTAATACAAATATTTGGTAGCGATATATTCGTATCATCTAGAAGTTTTAAAAAAAGTAAACAAAAATACAGTTAAAGTTAAAACTTTATTTCATAACAAAAGAAGTGATAAAATATTTCATAAAAGCACAATGAGAAAATTAATAGAAAAAGAGGCGAATAATCATGTATCCTTTTTCTAGACGAACAAGCCCTTAAAATTCCATGGTGTAGTCCCAGGAAAAACTGGTAATTCTAAAATGAGACCATCCTAATATTATTTTATATATTCGAAGAAAAAGATGAAGAAAATCCCAATAAAACCAAAATTCGCCTATTGCATTCTGTGTGAGTGTTATGTTGAATGGGATTGTTAGAATGGTTTTAATTAATTAACAAATCCATTGGTTGTATGAGTAACAATACAGTTCACCTGGCACTATACAATTTTTACATTAATTTTTCTTACGGAAAAAAAGCCTTGCACAAATAAACCTTTGACCTACTCTTTAATGGTGTCGCTCACTTCAAATATTCGTACAACAAGTGCTGTTTTTGGATTGCGCGTCAGTTGATTTCGTGCTAATGCACACATTTTGGTTTCAAATCCTTCGGAAAAAACAAATTCTGAATCGCTGATTAACACATATTTAGATCTTACGAACTGAAATGTTGAAGATAGAGAAATTCTGATGATTTTAAAATTAAACAGATTAATTGATCCATTTTAGAATTGTGAATTGTTCCACCGCTAGCTTCAGCAATGTTTTCCACCAATACTTGTTAATTTAATCATTACACTTAATTACTTTACTGTTGCTTACCTTAATTGAATACATTATATCTGTCGTTTAGAATCTTCAACAACATGGTCAGATCAGGAAATCTTTTCTAACTCTCTACTATTAATTCCATCCAAAATTATTCTAACAAAATATTCTGCTTACCATCCTTGCTACATTCCGTGCCACATTAACGGGATATCTCCAGTCCCTATTAGTTTCATTTAACTTATCAATTACATTCTTTTTGCATCCATACTTAGACTGGAATAACATGTGAGCACTTAATCTGTGTAACACTTGAGAGGGAAAGCGTGATAGCTGAAATCATAAAAATTTTAAAATTAAAAACCATCATAGTGTGATGTCAATTAGAATTTTGAGCTCTTAACTGACTGTAGTATAGTTAATAATTACATCTAATTAAACTTAATTCAAAAATTAAATCATTTTTTACCGTTTCTCTAATTTTTCGTATCTTCTTGTAAACCTCTGCAGATGGTATTGTTACCACAAACGTCACCGGACCATCCCATGATTCAAGCTGAAACATTCCAATAAATTATTCCCCCAAGTTGTCGAAAAAAAAAAATTTTTTTTCCTCAAGTTAAAATAAACAACAGATAAATTCAAGAAATCAATGCAATTATTTGAGATTATAAGGTTAGAATAATCATTTATTCAATTTCAGGTGAAGCAAATCTTCGTGATCGACTGATGTGATTATTTGATCCGAACTTACTTGTTTTAACTCAATCATTTCTGTATCAATCAGTCAGTCAATCAATCAATCAATCAACTAATCAATCATGACACCCATTAATGAACATCATTACATCTTGTAACAATAGTTTCATTATACAAGTACAAGTGAAACTCTGACCTCATAATATGCCTAATTTAATTTCCTAATTTCTTATAAATAAAATTTTATAAAAAGCTAAGGAATGAAGTAACCATAAGCTATATGATATCTGGAATTAAAATACCTGAAAATAATGTTTAAAAAAATTGTCATAATTGTAATTAACATGTAAAACTGATTTAAATTTAAATGATTTGATACTGATGTAAATACCTGTTCCAAGATATTATCACTCAAATAATCATAACTGATGTGTAAAACTAGCGTAATCCTTTCAAATATATCCATATTACTTTCCATGCCACTATGGCTTAAATAGGGCAACACACAATAATTTTTATATATATAAAATCTGAAATTATTGATGATGGGTAGTACATTTATTGATGATGATAAGTGATAAACACATTAGCCGTAACAGTGATTATAAATTGATTATAATGTTAAATGTTAATGGTTCATTATATAGATATGATAGCAATGATAGAGAACAGAAAATCTTTTGGTTGACTTGTTATAGTCAAAATAAAAGAATAAAAAATTATTTTATTTATTTTTCGGATATTTAATTAGGACAAGATGAAATGACGTATACCATCTCTTCTTTCATACATAAAGCTTATAAAATCAATACCAGCAATTTTCTTTTCAAAATTCTTAATTTCAGGCTCCTTTTGGAACTATAGCATTTCAATTTATGAATAACTTAAACATTAAATTTTGCTGATAAGATAATAATAAGAATGAATGCCTGATAAATGTGACAATGGTGTCATTCGTGTGAAGCAAATTTTTTTTGTTAGAGAAAGATTACACTAACCGTGAAATATCATCTTCATATTGGTGTTCAAACATTATGATACCATCATCTAATTTAGTAATAATAACAACAGTTGGAAGAAATATTAATATGGCAAAAATAAATATCTTAAGTGCTTTTTGCATTCTTCACTGAACAGATAGCTGGTGACACTTTCATATTCTATCACAGTTGCATTTGCTTTCTGAAATATTAAAGAACAACAATAGCATTAATCAATGAATTGTAGCATTAAGCAATATTAATCAACCATTAATCAATGAATTGAATTAGCACTAAACTTGATAAAGTTCAAAGCAATCATCGATACATAAAAAAGAAAAAAACGGAAATTAGATAGAAATTGATGGATTTTTAATTTTTGTAATACAAGAAAAAGTTTACTCTTTCAAATAAACACTTGATTGGTACTATAAGACAGGAAATAAATAAGCAAAAATTGCATATTTGATATTTTATAGAAAATATTTCATAGAAAATTTTTTATAGAAAAAATATTTTATAGAAAAAATTTTAACTTATTTTAATTCTAACAATTTAAAATCTATTTTAGGAAACAGAAATGTATCAACAAAAAGGAAAAACAATTCATATATTCATTTTCGCTAAATATATTTTATAGGCTTTTTAAACGAAATAATTTTAGCTGTTTAAAAATCGTTTTTAAAATGAAGAATAAGGAAATACGCATGAATAATTTCATGAGATTATATGGAAAAAATTGTTGGTATCATTGGAATGTAGAATAATGATGTTTCTGTGTTCGATTCACTAAACTACCTCATATGGTACTGGTTGATAACGATAACATGGTGATGGGATTACGAGTTACGATTAAAATACCTGGGACCACTTGAAAATATGGTCACCTTCTTTGTATTTTCTAGTCACTTATAATCAATCATTAGGGAGACGAAATGGCTGCCGATATTGAAAATTTCAACTAATTAGAATAATTGATTGGCGTGATTTAATGTGAAAATTGTAAATACCTGTCAAATACAAATTTGTCGGATTTACCAAACTGCATGATTTAATTTAAAATTCCGTTTTTAAATATTCGTTAGGAATATTTAATGAATTTTTCAGGCTTACAATACAGTTTTAAAAATCCTTTTGCTGAAAAATCGCGAATGAATAAAATAAATTCAAAAATTTCAAAAAAATGAAACAAAAAAAAATAAATCTGCTATCAAAGTTCAAGCATATATTAATTGAAAATTCAGCAGGTAAATTTAAAAAATTATAGTTGAAGCATTTAATTAGGAAAAAAGTTTAAATGAATATGCTACGTCGATGATTTATTAAATTAATTTTTTCTCTGCTAATATATCATCTTATGCTTGTTTTACCTCATAAAATATTCAGAATTATTTCTACCATCAGATTGCTAATCAATTTATGTACAATATAAACAACACTCCCTCAACATTTGGTGACATTGAGAAAGTGTCGCTTTCGCCGTCCTCAACCTTCATTCTTTTTTTCTCTTTTGACAGGAAATGAAAAACTTAATAATTTTTCCAAAAAAAAGTATTGGAAATAAATGCCTTAGTAATTATAAAAATATTATCAAAACTTATATTTATTTAATAGCATAAGACGAATCGATAATACGTTAAGAATGAATTGATAGACTAAAGTACAGTAAACTGGTATAATTCCATGTAATGAAGTAATGGGAAATTAACAATGAATAATGAACAATGGAAAATTTACAATGAACAAAAAAATTAATAAAAAAATTAACAATGAACAATGAAAAAAGTATTACAGTAACTTACAATTGTTTTATCCTAGGAAAGTTAAAACTGAATAACAGAAAAGGCTTTTCGGAGCAGATGATGAAAATGGTATAGGTATTGGAACTTTTGATTTTTGGGTGTACAAGATTTCTGAGGGAAGTTAATTTACAAATTTCACATCTTTTTCTCTTACCTGTCAAATATTATAAGTACCATTCATTATTCTCTAATACATTTTTTAACAGAGTAATGAATTAGCAATTCTTTTTTTTGTATAAATTGTGATAAAATTATTTTAGCTAAGATATAATTTTTAAGTGCAATTTCAAAATATTAATATTCCAATCAAAAATAAAAGGTCGGCTTTTTTTAGTGAAAAGTGAAGATATGAGAGCAATTTGATTTTTGCTATAATTATGCCACATTAACTATAATTGTTGAAATAGAAATACATATCTATATGATATATAAAAACAAACTAATATAAAGCATTAAGTCAGTTAACCTTTTTTAAATATTTTCATAAAGCAAAACATACTATAACAATTTTTGACCTTTTGTCTAAAAATCATTTTTTTCTTTTTTTTGTGAATTTTCCATTATTTTTTTGCTTTTTTTTTACATTTTTGGAAAGTTTGGTATTGAGTATCATCCGCATTTGATAAAGAAATAAAAGAAATGAATATAGTGATAAGGGAGTAATCATTACTTAGTATGTTTACAATATAAGTAAGGAAAGTGCTTATGATTAATCTGTTTTAATAATTTTTTTCTTGCAACATAAAAAAGGATAGAAATACGAAAAGCATAAAATTTGTCCAAATTTTTAGAATTTAGAATTAAAAAAAACTGTATATATTTTTATATGGCAAATGATAACTTTTAGACTATCACATAACACATTGCATTACTGATATATTTCAAGAATTGAATTTTTGAAAATGAAAATTATTTGACCATTTCTAAGCCCTTCTACTACTATTTGTTAGATGCTAATTTTCTTGCAATCTTAATGGATTTTATTTTAAAAATGATCATTGGCTAAAAGCAATGCTCATATTGTTGGCTAAATAAAATTTCATTTGTTATGAACAAGTAAGTAAATAGGTGATTATCTGCTGATACTTTGTCATTTCAAATCATGAAATGAGCCAATAATATAAGCTAAAGGAAAATTAACTCATATCTATTAATCATATCTCTGCAATATTACAACTAATAAGAGGGAAATGCCATAAACGCAAAAGCTATCAAATATTGCTTTTCTGATAATTTTACGAAAGTATACGAAGCAATATGTGAAGTTACATTTAACAGTATTAAGTAAATAAGCAATCCTAATAAAAAAGAGATATATAGAAGAGGGAGAGGAATATAAGCCTAAATTTTAATAAAATTTTTATATAAGCAAATATAAAGAGTTTTAACTATAGGTGTGAAGAGTTAATTAATTAATTAATTAATTGGTTACATTATTAATTCAATAAGGAGTAAGAAGGAAGCAAAGATCAACTGAGAATTAGTTGAATCCATCAATCGGTTAAGATAACAATTGACAAAAAATAAATGTTTTAAAATGTTACATAAACAATAAGATAAAAAGGGAAAATTAATATTGAATGAAGAGAAAAAAAAAGTCAAAAAAGAGGTCAAAGAAATGGTCCAAGGATGGACAATAAATCTACATTAGGTAATTGTGTCGGAATTCTATAGATTTTAAAAATTGAGCTGATGATATAAGAAAAGAGGAAATATTTTGGGATTGCTTTTTTAGTTTCAAAATTGATAAAGAAGGAAAAGGGATTTTGATTAATGCAAGATTGCAGATGTAATGTATTTCATACTCTTCACTAATTAAACGAATATCTGAGTTGAGGATTTGAGTTATTTGAGAAATTTGTTGAACATACATTTTTTACTCGTGTCTTATAATTTTGATTATTCATATTTTTCACTTTTTAATTTTTCAATTTTCAAAAATTTTTCACCTTTATATTAACAAATAAAAGGAATTTTCTAAAATTGAAAAATTACCAACCATTAAATTGCTCCAATAAATTTAATTATCAGTTAATTTAATAATAATCAGTAGTAACTTATCTAGAAAATCAAACTACCGAATAACATTTGGATATTAGTGGTCATAGCTTTATGAATCAAATCTACTTCTACTGTTAGTTTTTTATTTTTAAATTATTTGTTACCATTTTTTTAAGCATAAATCATAGAAATGGAACTTGCAGTTTCGCATTGCAGGCCTTCTTCTTTCGGATATATGGATAAAAGAATGACCATAGCATGTGTGACACTGTTAAAGCTATTAGAAAAAAGTTTGTTACAATCGGAACTGTTATGGTCCGTAGAAAAGAAAAGTTAAATATGCATGTTTAAATTTCGAATAAAAAGATTTTAATATTTGCAACACAGAATTGAATGCATAAAAGAAAAACTTGATAAAGTGTAATAAAATTATTTGACATATTTTAGGTTACTTAAAAAAAATATACGATTAATGCTATATTGCATCAGTTTAGCTATCATATTTTTTATAGCTTGATTCTTTGGATTTTTTTGTTCAATTAATAAGATAGAACTGAAACAATAATCAAATCTCCAAGTACAAATGATATTAAATCGACCATTTATTTCCTTTTAATCATTTCCACTAATCAAAAATCTTACTTTTTGAAATATTAAAATTAAGTTATCAAAAAAAAAGAATCAAATCATGATAATTTTAAACAAGTTATTTGTATTGTAATAATCTTATTTATATATTTTTTCCATCCCTTGCTTCTATTCCTTCATTTTTCATCAATTCTATTTCATTTAATGATAAATTTTGAAGAACAAAAGACTAAAGGAAAATTGAATAAGTCATTTAAGTGAATTTTAATTTTTATCAAACTATACTTTATGCAGAAAAAAAGAAATAAAGTGACCATTTTTTAATATGTTAAATGAACATTTAAATTTCCCTTTTGGCTGCAAAAATTTTTCATTGCTGTAAACAAATTTGTTTCCTTTTTTATTTCTTTTGTAAATAATTTAAAAATTTTCAAAATCTGTGTAAATATTACAAATTTTCTTCGCTTGAAATATCAAATTTTCCATTAAAATATGTTGTAAAATTTTTAAATTGCAACAAGTTTTTGGTAAAGTAATTTATCACATTTAAAAGTTACGATTGTGTAATTAATTATCTAACGTAAATGTAAAATAGTGATATTAAAATATTTGAAAAATGAAGCTACAGTATATGTATAGCTAAATAAAATCGTTTGATAATTCAGCAATTTTCACAAGTAATATTCATAGCTTTAAGCCATAAAAGTTGGCCTTATAAACGACATTGTTAAGGTGTGGTTATTAGCTTTAAATCGGATTCCTTTAGTATAAGTCTCATTTATATGAATGATAAATTTGCAAATCTAATCGAAAGTATTGGTATTAAAAAAAGAAAGAAAAAAAAAGAACGGCTAACTAAATTATATGAAAGCTTTGAATTTTTTTTTGCATCCAACAAACCAAAATGAAAAACTTTGTCAGTTTGTTATTTTTGTTCTGTAAATCATTATTGCATCATATAAACAGAAATGGTACGATTTAGAATTTAAAGAAAAAAAAAAGTAAAAAAACGACACAACGGTTTTCTAAAATAAAAAAAAATTTCTTTTGATTAAAAATAATAAATAAAAAACGAAATTATCGGAAAAATCGGAAAGAATAGTATTATAAAATTATTTTTGAATTTTTATTGAAAATAATAAACAAAATTATTTGAAAAATTCATTAATATTTCTTTTCTTACATAGAAATCGTTTTTTATTTTGTCCACTTTGAAATTCATTGATTTATGGCATGAATTAATTGAGTTATTCAATATGCAAAGAATGAATTATTTAAATAAACATATACTATTGGTTATCCAATGAATAAAATAAATTTACTGTAAATTTTAATCAAACATTTCTAATATAACTTTAATAACTCGTTGAAATCTTTAAACTAAAGTAAATCATCTCACGTGGATACGTGATGCTTTCTTTGTCATAGCATAAATCATCGTTATCGACTACTACTATTCATAGTTTAGTAAAGATAATCGAAAAAAAGATAATGTTATGCAAATTTGGGGATAAAATTTCAAATACTATGAATACATTACTAGAATAATTGTATAATTCTATAAAAGATTTATTGATGACAAAAAAAAAAACTACGATACAATACTAAATCTTATCAACTTATTTGTTCCATTCAATAAAAAACTTTCAATGAGAATTTTTGCTTTTTAATAAGAAAAATAAACAAACATATAAATTTCTATACTTATTGATTTGATTTGTACACTTTCAGTCTTTTTTCTTTCCAATACTACTAAATTTAAATACAAAAGCTGCAAAGAATGCAATGAAATGCATTGAAATGATTCATCAGCATGTATTTATGTAAATTTTCATAAACAAGATAGTTGAAAAATGATGATTTTATTAGCATCCGATCAGTTAAATTCTTTTTAATTTAATACTTAATAACTGATTACTTTAGTTACCAAATAAAATATCAAATATATGGATAAAAATTTTAATAAAACTGTAAATAAGAATAATAATTTGGTAATGTGTATTTTACAGTTATTGATATATTAATTGACTGGTTAACCAATGTACACTTGAAAAAAAGTGATATTGTAATTGTTCATTGGGTTTTTTTTTTTTGCTATAATATCAAAATAACTGGAAGGACAAAAAAAAGCATGCAAATAAAATAAATGATAGTAATAATGACGATGATAATGATGATAACATTTGGATATGAAGTTGATTACAAAGTGATAAGAAGGAATTAAGTTGAGGCAGTTTAGTTGACGACATATTTTGAGATGCATAATATAAAAAAATCAGCAGTAAGGAAGGAAGAAAGGATGATGCAAATTGCTATAAACAAAGTTGAGACAATAACAAAAATGTGACATAGAGGAAAATGTCGCATTAAAATTAATAACGACAAAGCAAAAAGAAAAAAGAAAAGAAGGTGCGGAATGGAAAGGGAAAATAAAAAGTGATTGATGTTAAAGACGAAGCTGATAGAAAAGACTTTATGATATAGAGTAATATTAGTTAAATTACATTAACTGGTTAAATTACAACATTAATTAGTTGAAAAATAATTGAGAAATTAAAATTACAAGTAGTTTTTTATTCTTATTTTTGCAATTTGGGGAAAATTCCCTCATCAAATTCGTTTATAAATATTAATTATCAGTTAATGGTAAATATTTAATGATTATTTAATATTTAACTGGAAACGAATTCTACTATACAGTAACGAATACCATTATCATCTCTAGCATTTAAATTTCATTTGCTTGTATCATATGAACGATTTTGCTTATGATATTAATCCCTTCTTCTACTTGTGATACTAATTCCTTCTTTTAAAACATTAGAGATATTTGACCGATTCAAATTATTATCGTAAAATGAAACAAATTACAATGACACAATTTCAGTAATATCATACTGATACTAAAGGAAAATCATAACGAAAAGTCATAAAATTTGCTATTCTATAAGGTCCATAAATTCGTAAAGGAATGATTCCTAAAAATTAAAAATTATCAATTATAAAAGGATGGCACATAAAAAAAAGGAAAATAATATGGATATAATTAATCTTTTTATAAAAGGTTAAAAAGTTCTCACATATGACATTTTCAGGTGTTAATCACGTAATGGTGAATAAACCGAATATTTTTCTATTAATCATTCGGTTGATATCATGACTTCTTCAATTTGGATATTACTTATTTTTCAGAGGTATGAATTATCTCGTTAGAATTTTCTCCATAACTTATTTTAGGAAAATAAATTTCAACAAGTCAATTTGGCTTATCTGTTAGCTGACACATTGATTTACCGATGAATTTTCAGTTCAATGAATTGAGTCAAGCTAATTCATTACCTTAGTTCATCAGTTAATTCCATTACATACATGCTAGAGATTAAAATATAACAAATTAAATATATTCGACAATTATTCGTCATCATTTTAATTTACTGGTAAAATTTTGGGAAACTTATTTTGCCAAGAATTAAATCAATACCTAGGATAAAGATTTGAGTAAGGAAAGGTGGTGGATGAAAAATGAAAAGTTTAGAAAGTTTTGGAATTCGAATTGTCGAAATTTGCATGACTTTCCAGTGTAACATTTCTGTAAACATCCGAATTTAATCTTTTAGACTTAATATGAAAAAGTTAAGATTTTGATAAATTTTAGAATTTCAAATTTTTTTACAATGTCTAAAATATTGAAAACAGTTAAAATTTTGTTATAACTATGAATAGAATGTTGCACTGAATTCAATGTTGTTTAAAACCCAAACAATTGTTGCAATTTCTAGCAATGATTGATAATTAATTGATAAATTAGCCTATTATCAGTCAATTATTCCATTAATTAACTGAACAGTTATACATACATAAACATGGCTGTATGGATTGGATTCATCCATCATTTTCATTTATTTATTAAACTGAAAATGAAAATCAAAAGTTTTTTTGAAATTTTATTTTGATAGTGAAACTATGACTAGTTGTCCTTACTCATATAAAATACATCTTTATTTGTTTTCCACTTTCTAAAGAATTTAATTAGTTTCTGAAGAATTTTTTATTTTTAGTTTTTTCATTTTAATAGTTTGTTACCAAAATAAAAAGTTTCAATGAAAACTTATGATCCAAATAAGAAAGAAAAGAAATTCGAATAATTAAATTTAGTTCTATGTGAAGTGTAATATACTACAGGATTTGCTTGTCGAGAGAGATTTGTTGTCCCTTTGAAAGAAACTTTATCCCAAATTTCAAATTAATTTCTAAATATTTGATCAAAATATGAGATTTGCTTTAAAAGGCTACGGTATGGATCCTCGATGAATTTTTGATCTTGCTCAAAATTACTTTATTTGAACATCTCATGGTTAAACTTCGGCAACGAAGATATTTGGAGGGGTCTACCCATGTTTGCTACAAACGCGGTGATGATTAAAAAGACCGATGCAAGATAGGTAAGTTAGGTTGCAAAAGATACAACAGAAAGTCTCCTTAGGCGGTATTGGCATGACCAAATGTTAGTCTGATTAAATGACTAATGTGCGGTACTGGTCTGACTAAGTGATTAATGTTATTGTCCTTAAATAAACATTGCTGAAAACATTGCGAATTTAATTTTTATGTAGTATAGGAATAAAAATACATCAATACGATTATATGTATTACAAAACAGAAACAAAAAAAGGAACAATTCTAACAAATCGGAAACATTTTTAAAATAATTTTAAAGAAAGTACAATGTAAATTTAATAAAATTATGGAAAATTTTTAAGCAAATGAAAAAAAAATAAAAAATAAACAATATTGTTATTGTGGATCGCAAAAATATAGTCAGTGCAAGATATAAACATAAGAAAAGGTTTTTTTTAATTTGGTTTTAATCAAAGTTATACGTAATGCAATGAAACAATACGTCACCATCATGTCATCATCACTTTGCTACATTTGTCATTCTCATTTTGGCATTTAAGCATGAGAACTACGTTAAGATTAGATCGAATCTATGAAAAAAGTAAAGATAAATAGGATCATCAACAATCTGTGTATAATTACAGCTATTCAAAAAGGAAAAGAAAGAGGAAAACTAGTAATAATATAAGAACAAATATTCATGAGCAAACAATATCAGTAATATTCACTTTTAAAAAATAAATTAACTATCAAATTAGTCTTATATCAGTCATAGACTAAAATTTGTCCTAGTCATTTCCAAATTTCAAAATTTCATTCAGAACATTTAGTTCCTGAAAATGACAAATACAGTTTGTGAAAATGACAAATAAATGACAAATCTTCAAATACAGTTGGCAAGATCATACAATGATAGGAAATAAATTGCTTTCGAATGATTTGTAATTAACATAAAAGTCATCTCCAAATTTCAAAATTTAATTAAGAACATTTAATTTATGAAAATGACAAATACAACAATAACGCTTAAAGTTTTGATATATAAAGTAAAAAAAGAGATTAGAATATTTGTAGTTCTAAACTTTTTAAACTTTACTAAATTTAAGACCAGATTCCTCATTGTTATAACAACTTTGGCAATGAAGTTTAGAATCACGGACCCGAACATCGGTACCTCGAGTTCCATTTCCCAATGTCATCTTACAAACATAACATCGGAAGCAACTCAAATGATAAAACAAATTTAACGATTCGATGATCATTGCAGCACCACGCCCTGTAAAAGTTAGAAATTGATAGTGAAATATTTTACATTTGTGGTATAGATATTATAAAGTGATAAAAACATGTTTGCTCATAAATTTATTAATGTAGCAAAATGATTGTATATAAACACCCGCTTAAACATTTTGATCGTTATAATAATAATGATAATACAGTGTAGTGATTAGCTTAGTTAAATTGTATTATCAAAGTTAATCACACAATCATTGTAATATATGTTATAAGCAAAAAAACAACAGTGATATATTATCGTGATTAGTTTATTTCAATGATATAATCATTTATATATTTATCTATTATAGATGAAAATAATAATTTGTTATCGTAATTAGCTTAATTTATTTGTGTTAGCACAAATAAATGATAACTTTCGCTTATCTTAAAAGTGTATATCAGAAATAGAATTGAAATCGTTATCATGCAAATAGAAAAAAAAAAAAAAAGAAAAATAAACAAACCTTGCAGTGATATTTACAAAAGCAATAAAGCATAACGGGTAAGTCATTACTTTTTTCCCGTTTTTTTTATTTTTCCTTTGTAAAGTAGCAAAAAATGCATGCAAAGCTTGATGAAAATCAATACATATACAGTTGATGGATGCAGGTTGATATTTAGAAGCATATAACACAATTACAGTTCACTAAAATGCGTAATTTTTTGCAAAAAAAAAAAAAAGTAATAACGTGAAAAAAGAAAGAAAAAAAAGCACTTTTTATGTTATTCCAAAAAATTTTGCATTTTTTCCCGAAAAACAAGCCAAGTTAAAGTAATAAATAAATTTATGAGAATTTGAAAATGCAATACTAATGGCAAGCATATAAAATATTGATTTTTTTGGGCTTAAAAAAAAAGGAAAGCGAAATTAATGAAAAATGTGAAAAGATAAAAGTTAGTCTATATGGAATTCAAAGAAAGAAAAGATAGATATATATCTCAAATAATGGGAAATTTGTCACCGAAGAAAAGAAAAGATTTCTTTGCAAAAACAAGTGTAACAATAAATTTTGTAGTATAAAGCGTAGAAAAAAAAAAATTTCATGAAAACTTGCCAAGTTCCATGCTACAATGGGAACATCGATGTTTACCACTTACTGATAATAATGGTTCATCTCTATTCGATGGAAGTTTATTGTTTACTTTATGATTGTTTGGTTCATCTGACTGAAAAACAAAAAAAAAAGTGAAGGAATGAACAAATATTAACAAATCATAACTGTTAATTTGAACTATTATCTGAATAATTAATTCGATTTAAAATTTTACTAAGATTATATCAATTCATATGATATGATTTCAATATTATTAGTATTATAACAGTATCCAGTTCTGATATTACTTAATATCAAACTAAAGAATATTTGAGAAAACAATGACAATTAAGGTGAGAATTGAATTTCATACAGTATAAACAAAGGACTTATTGCTGAAAGGCTATATGTGACTTCAAAAACTTGACCTCTCTGGTTTTTTTAGTGATGGCTACTTTTTTTAACTGCCTAACCTATAAGTATATTTAGAAAAAAAAGACTTCAGTTTGGTCTGGGACATATATCATCCAGATATAAAAATAGATCGATATCACAGCATAATTAAAAGTGAAAAGAAGCTCATCATTGAAAAATTATCAGACCTGCCTATCGTAGATGTTAATACTGGATTATATTTTCTCAATTATTTAATGAAATATTTTAATTTCAACTATTTTAACATCTTCAAGTAATGCTGTTTGGAAGTGAGAAAAATTTTATGCAATGAAAATGAGCCTTCTAACCATGTTGATCATGTTTACATTCTGCTAAATCAATTAATTAATTAAACATTTTGATATGTTATTCCCTCAGTTTTATGAAACAAAATTATTTACCGCTTTAACTCTGCTCGAATTTGAACCAGTAGATGCGTTGTTCTCGGACGATTTTCTGGGTTGATCAGTAGATGAAAGATTTTCGATAATCGAGCCAGATTTCTTCATTCGTGTCGTTTCTGATTGTGACAAGTGCCTGGTTATCTTTCCACTCCCATGACGTGAACTGCAATTAATCATCAGACTAAAAAATGAAAAAGAAACAATAATATTCCATTAAAATTTAGATCATGAAATAGTCGAAACAATTTTAAAAAACCAAGAAAAACTAAACTGCTATCGAACTTCGGGTTAAAAAAATTTGAAATTTTGGATTGAAAGAAAGATTTAAAATTAAAAAATAAGTAGAAATTTCGGAATTGAAAATTTTTGAAAATCTAAAACTAGCCTTTCATGTGTTCCAACATCTTTATTTAGGCGAACTTGAAACTTCGAATCTGCATCAATTCCATTACGACTTTCTGGATCACCAGGACTCGGCAAACGTTGTTGCTCAATAATTTGGCGCCATTCTCGTGACTCCTGAATTTATAGAATTTGCTAATATAACTGTCCAAATATATATTAATTCTTATTAAAACTATTCTATGCATTTGATACAGCTGATTACTTAAACGAAATAAAAATTGCAGTTATTTTTTTGCAATTTGGAGATGAATAAAATGAGAATTAAGTAATTAATGAATACATATAAATATATTCAGTAATGTAGTAATATGTTCAATAATATAGTAGCATAATAAAAAATCACTAGTACAACATATGATTAAAGTAATATGCATTATTCCAAAACAATGTTACATTGTTTTGTTAAGATACAAAATATATACAAAATCAATGGAAGATACAAAATATTGATTTTTGCGGATTTAATTACCAACAGTAACAATATCACTTTATAACTGAAATAGAAAGAATTCCGGATGAATCAGACCAGGAGTGATATTATCTTTTGAGTCTTAACAAAAACTAATTATCTCACCTAGAACGATTTGAGAAAACTGTAAATTGTTAAAGGAAAAGAAAGCATTTATAGCAAAGAAAAAAAGAACTCCAAAACACTTCACACATATTTATAAAATATGCGAAATAAAGTAATATATTAAGCAAAGTAATTCGTTTTTTTTTTCAAAAAAAAGCTAAAACCAAATAAAAAAGTAGCATAATAAATGGGAATTTACTAAAGTAGAAAAATAAAGAAAAAAAGGAATAATCACTTGGAATAAAGCAAATTTCAGAAGAGATCTTTTGAAATTGACAATTGCGCATATCTTAACAAAAAAACAAAAGCTGCTTCTTATCATACTTCTTAATTTATCCTAAGATACTTACCGTTATCGTTGAAGAAGTTTTCATTTGTCCATTATTACCATTACTACTATTATCGTCAGACATTACTGAATCTTTCTAAAATCACATTTCCGTTATAATACTCATTGTGAATATTACTACAATATTGTCTAATTAATAAAAGTTTTATTTTTTTTCCAAATAGACATTATAACATTATGATTTTATCATACACATATATTTTACTTGAATAGTTGATTTGGCAGGAGTTGGAAGGTTGCATGGTACCACATAACCATTTCGTCGATACTCGCCACCGATATTTCTCGGTAATGACATCGTCCTTGCTTCATCTTTCTTCATCCAGTAACTTATCTAAAATAGTCTTCTATTACAAAACCGAACTTAAAAACATTATATTCACCATTTATGTTTAGTTCAAATGGAAAATTCCATGAAGAAACACAATATTTATTATTTAATTTACTTAAAAAAGTTATATATTTCAACCGATATTAATAATATTTTGAAAAAAATACATTTCACAACAGAATGAAATGTAAGCAGTCTTAAATATGTAATATATATCAAAAAAAGCATATTTGATATTTGTGCTATTTCATCTGACAAATTCCACAATCTTAATTAATTAAATACAACTTATGTCAAAATGAAGTAAAATAAATGATAATGTTTGCTGAAGTAAGCAATAATTATGTTCTTTTAACTGAAATAAGTGATAATTTTATAATGTCGATTGAAGAAAGTGATGATAACCTTATGTTGTATTGGTGATGTTGTAACACTTCGAACTGGAGTTATATCATAATTACGGAGAACAAGTGGTACTTCACCATCATCCTCGTTGGTGAACAAACTCGTAAAACCGTCGATGTCACTTCCTAAAACTTACTGTTCCTCATTTACATTCATCATATTGGTTGAGTTTACCTTATATAATCACAATACCGTAATACAATTTCATTACTGAGTATTACTTAGGCTTCAATACAAATGTAAAAGAAGTGTATCATGAAAAATAGTAGATCTGTTTCAAATCCTCTCAATTATTAGTCCAATTTGAATCAACCGTTGGAATAAAAATATTATTAGTAATAATAATTAATAGTAGTAGTAGTAGTAGTTATTAATAATATAATTGATAATAATAATAATTAATAATAATAATAGTAATAATAATAGTAATAGTAATAATAATAATAGTAGTAATAATAGTAATAATAATAATAATAATTAATAATAATAATAATAATAATAATAACAATAACAACAATAATAATAATAACAATAACAATAACAATAATAATAATAATAATAATGACAATAATAATAATAGTAGTAATAATAATAATAGTAACAACAATAATAATATTATTATTATTTTTAATTGCATAATATAAAATAGCAAGTACACTGTATTGACAAATAACAGACAGAACTTGAATCCTTTAAGTAATGAAACCCTTTACACTTAAAATATGTTTAAAAAAAATACATAAAATCTAAAAATTTTTTTTGTTAGAATAACGGATATTTTTCTTGCAATAAGTTTTGAGGATAATTCATTCCTACAAAAAAAAAGTAACAAGTTAGTGATAAATGTAAACCTCGTCTGAAGAAGACAGAACGATAAGCGGAAATGCCATCATCCGGATCGTAACCAGTATTTGTTTTCCGTT
>NW_018108421.1:47957-54043 GCF_000183805.2 Loa loa | reverse complement strand
AAATAATAATAATAGTAGTAATAATAGTAATAATAATAATAATAATTAATAATAATAATAATAATAATAATAATAATAATAATAATAATAATAATAATAATAATAATAATAATAATAATAATAATAATAATAATAATAATAATAATAAGTAGTAATAATAATAATAGTAATAACAATAATAATATTATTATTATTTTTAATGCATAATATAAAATGCAAGTACACTGTATTGACAAATAACAGACAGAACTTGAATCCTTTAAGTAATGAAACCCTTTACTACTAAAATATGTTTAAAAAAAATCATAAAATCTAAAAATTTTTTTTGTAGAATAACGGATATTTTTCTTGCAATAAGTTTTGAGGATAATTCATTCCTACAAAAAAAAGTAACAAGTTGTGATAAATGTAAACCTCGTCTGAAGAAGACAGAACGATAAGCGGAAATGCCATCATCCGGATCGTAACCAGTATTTGTTTTCCGTTCCACTTCAGGTATAAAATCAGCCAATTTACCAGGCTTTGGCTTGTCATGCAATGATGTAACACGATAATCTGGATCACTTCCTCCACCGGTAACTGAACATGATGTACTACTAGCCAATGATGTACGACTAGAAAAACGTTCACGTGAATGTCGCATTGCATATTTTCCGCCTGCATACGCCATTCGTGGATCATCATCATCCAGCGTTGAAATTGATGATAAAACTGAATTGCTACGCGTAACAATTCCATCTTTCATATTATGTGCAACAGCAGCAACCGGACCAGATGCAGCTAAAGGGAAAATGCAATGTATTCGGAAGATTACTACAAAACAACTTCATCTCAATCTCTTGAAAAGCTGAAATCTGAACTGATAGTCAAGCTATCTGCTACGAATATTTCATTTTTCTATCTAAAAATTACGCTTTTTCATTTTCACATTAATACTTGGATGAAACTATTAAAATTGAAATACAATGTAAGCGCTTAAATTTAGCACAAAATAATTCGCCGTAAAAACTTTTTTGTTTTTTTTGCCAATTTGATCTCTAAAATTTAATTCATATTTAACCAATACCTATTTAATATCTCTATTCTTTGATTCTATTAATGCTCAAGGAAGCATATATGAATGATAAGAATTTACTTGTAGCTTTCAGAAATTTACCATTTTCTGATTGTTTGCTGATATTTCCGGTTGACCATTTACGTGTTGGAGAAGAATGCTTTTGTTTTCGAATTCCTTTACAATTACTATTCTTAACAGTACATTTATCATCAAATAATGCTCGCTTCTGATCAAATGAAATTGTTGATCGTTGGTCGTTAGATAGCAAAGGATTTTCCATCGATGATATTCGTGGACCTAAAAAATGGAGAAAAACAAAACTGCAAACAGAAATGAAGTGATTTATTTCGAAATATTGTTAATTCGTGTGGGCGAAAATTTACTTACATAGAAAATGCAACCGTTAATTAATTAATTAGCTAATGTTTTCAAATTTCCATCATAATTGCACTGATCAAACCATACAACTTCTTTTTTTCGATGGTTAGCAGTACCGATTGGTTAACTGTTCTTACGCGATTGATATTTGATGCAAATGAAATCGCTTGATTACCTGATATTATACTTAAGAAAAAATTTTGCTATTTCAAAGCTTTTTTTTTTTGCATTTCAAATGGATATTTTAAAATCAATACCAATAACAGCGTTATCAGATCGTCGAATTCTCAATTCAATATCACCAACACGTTCTGCTTCATGCAACATCCTCACGATACACTGATAATATCTATCCACTACTGTTTCACCATTTATGCTTAATAGTAAATCACCAACCTAAATATTACTTTATTAGATTTTATCAATTTTTTCCCAACTTTTAGTTTAAACATGTTCCAGTTCAATTCAAATTTCATTTCTAATCATTATTATATTTGATGATTGCAAAAATGATATAATTAGTACAGGTCTTCTTGCAAAAAGAATTCATATTACATTGTTATTCAATAAATTGCTCCATTTAATTTAATTAGTCTATAAATTGTTATTAGCAAAAACAGTAAAATATGCTTTTTAACTTATCAAAATATTTAAAAATATGCTTCGTAACACTTCAACAGTAATCAATTTTTAAGCATTAAAAAAGATGGAAATATCATGGCTGAATTGTTATAACTAGATTAATAAATTTAAGTATTTAAAAAAAAGGAAAAAAGAATGTAAAACCTGTAGTCCAACTTGATCAGCAGGTGTTCCTACAATAACAGCATCAATTTTTACAGGTGCATTTTTATCTTTACCACCGGTGATTGTAAAACCAAAATGTTTCCGTTCATCATTTCCATTTTCATTGCTCAAACTGATCTTCACATTAATTATTTCACCAATATCATTTTGTGAACCCTAAAAAATGCATAGGATAAAATGAAATTGTTAGTTCGAAGTTTTAGGTTTTCTTTTTTCTTTTTATGCATTAATTGGCCATCTAAAGCAAACATATTAATTTTATCAATTTATTTTAATATACCAATTCCATTTTTTATTGCTCAAACAATTTCTACTCTAATATTTGCTCCTTTTAATCATTCTCAAATATTAGTTTCTGAATTTTAATCTAAAATTTCCACAATAAATCAATCTCAAAAGCACTAAAACTTTATTAAATTTGCAAATCACAATTTTCTTCAGTTCTGTTATTATCCCAACATGAGTGCGAAAAAAAATTCGATATTGTATTTAAAACATTTAGGAGTTTTGAAATTTCGACCAAAAATCCAAATTAAAAACCATTTTCGTATTGTTTTTATCGATATTGCCTGGCTGATAAGCGGCACTTGGTTTATCTTCAAATTGAATATCAACAGCTTTTAGATTTGATTTTGGCACTGTTATCTGAAGAAGTAAAAATTAAAAATAAAAAGAAGCATATCGATCATATTACTTTTTCTTGCATAAACAATCAAGAATATTAGAAGAAAAAAAAAGCACTAAACAATGTACTAAAGATATTTCTCAACTAATTCTAACTTCTTTTTTTTTTCTAATCATATAAAGATGAAAGATGTGGAAATCTACGTGATAAAAAATGTACTTATATTATATGAGAAAATGAATTTGAAAGAAAAAACCAATATATAGAAGGAAATAAATAAAAATGAAAATGAAAATAATGACAGCAAAGAAGAATTTTTCAATATGGTGGTTTAAAAAAAAAGATATGGTACAAATTTGGATTGAAATAAAACTGCTAGCAGAGAATTGAACAAGGGAAAGGATAGATTTCAAGTATGAATCACTTTTTTTTTCTTTGTATGTAAAAATTAAATTTATACATGAAGTATTTCATTATGGAAAAGCGCATTTGAGAAAACTAAATGTGACATTTTGCTAAGAATTTTGCAAAAATTTCGATTATCAGTCATTAACATATCAATACATACCTTTATTTTACTGCTCAAATTATGCAAATAGAACAGTGGAAGGATGATCACCAAAAAAAACAAAATTGTAAAACAAATTGGAAAACTCAAGCAATTTCAAAAAACAATATTAGTCCATTATCACAATTTAAGCAGTAAAATGTGTGATGAAACAACAACTCAATTAAATAATCAGTAGTGATTATGCACAAGTGACCGGTAAAAGCTTATAATAAGTGAACAGGTATTGATAATTAATAATTAACATTTAAATAAATAGTTCGTATAATCTCCTAATTTGGTCACATATAATGCAGATAATATATAAATACTGTAATAGACACTATGCAAGTACGATAGCAATTTTTTCCTCACCTCATGAATTTCATTCGTCAGACGACTAGTTCTTGAAAATTTTGGTGATGTACGTGGATAGATTCCATCAATGGTTCCTACAAGATGTCCTCTAGCTTGAATTGATGAGAGTGTTGTTGATGTATACGGTAAAAATGGTGAGGTAACCTGTAAATGATGTAAAACGACAAAGATAATTGTCGAATTTTAGTAATTCTCGCATGAAACTGGCATTCAACAATTGTTAATATATAAATAAATATTCAACCACATATATATGATATTAAAAAAATTGAAAATAGAAAAGTAAAGAAAAAAGGAAAGGCAAACTTGTTTTGGTTTATTAGTATTATCGACCTCATTTTCAGCATTATTATCAGTTGTTTCAATCATTGCTTTATTATAGTTATGGCATGAGAAATTAGTTTGCCGAGGTGTTGGAAATTTAGCAGATGTGATATTTGCTGATTGTTCATGACATAATTCGATACCAAGTGAAACTGAAAAATCTATCAGTTATTTCGAACAGCTGATAAAAAAATGAGCATAGCATCTATCTATCATTACTTGTAAACACGTTATGCAAACACTGAATATAAGTGGAAACTGAAAAATTTATCAGTCATTTTGAATGTGTTTACAGCTAATAAAAGAGTCAACGTTTAAATCAAAAATACATTTCACATTCTTCCTTTTCAGTTTTGCAAACTTCAGCTTGATTATCAAATAATTTATACCTCAAAACTTTCAATAAAAAAATTATATTACCACCCTCAGTTGCAGTTACTGATGTATTACGTTTTCCCGTTGAAGTTGATAATGGATCACATTTTGTTGTTGATAAACAATTACTTGAAGAATTGCTTTTCTACAAAAATTATTATTTCTTTGAAAATTATTGCAAATTAACTTATTAGAAAAAAAGAAGTTAAACTATTAAACATATCTAAATGTATCTATCGTAATGGAAAATATACAAATATACATTTATCAAAACAAACCATATTGCTATATTTACTTCGACCATGTAAAATGTTTGCTGATATTATTGGCTGTTGTTTTAGTACCGTTGTCGGTAGAAGATAATCTGGTGGAGCTGGAAAATCACTATCGGAATCGGTATGTTCACTAAGATATTCCTGTGAATTACCAGCTTGCGGTGTTACACTACGTGATTGATTCTAAAACGGAATAGTTTTAGACTTAATATGACAAATTCTAATAGAATAATTCAATTTCTTTAGTTTCAAATTTTCAAAATTCCCAAAATCCACAATTTTAATCAAATGAAGTTCCATTTTTAAGCTTAGGAATATCATTGGAAATCAAAAAAAGAATCTCACAAAATATCACTTTATTCTCTGCTAAGATTAAATTCACCTACTTAAAAATAAAACCCTTTAATTTATTTTTGACTTAATTAACGATTAAATAATATGTGAATAAAAATAATATGTGATTCAATAATTAGTAGCAAAAAAATTCCACATACACATGAAAAAGTTTAAATAAATGAATGAAAATTGAAACTTTTAAAAGATTATGCAAATTTACGCAATCGATTACTTTAAACCGAAGAAGTTAAAATGTGAAAAGACTTGACTAAAGTAATACAAACATTTAATTTAAAATGAAGGAGTTAAATGTGGACAGATTTTGGAAATTAGAGAGTTAATTTTTCCTGAAACATTTTTAAATTTTTGAATAAAAGAACGAGAAAGAGCAAACCTAACCATAATTTGTTCCTTTCATGTATGTGTTTAATTTAAAACAAAAACAAAATTTTCATTTCTCATGTAAAATAATTAGTAAAATGTGATGAAAGGAAAAAAAAAGACAAAAAAAAAATTGAATCGAATACAATTAATTAACCACCAATCATTAATCATGATATATTAATGATGAAATTGTAAACAAGTTTATCGTTAATGCTACCATAATTACTGTTTTTTTTTGGCTCCATTATATTATTAAGATTAAATAAACAGGTAAAAGGTAGAAACAAAATATAATGAATGTTTTGATTGAAAATGACATTTAAAAAATTTTTCTCATTCACCAAAATTGCCAGATAACAGGAGGAGAAATGATCAGATGAGCTTATGAGAGTAATAATTTCAGTGAAATTATTAGAAAACTTAAAAATGTTTGTTGCTGTCACTATCCGAATTATTTAATTTCCAAGGACAAATCAACAGCTAAAAATTTTCAGAAAAAAGTTTCGTCTGTCTGTTTTTTCTTTTATTTAATTCCTTTTTGTTTGAACTATACTTTGTTGTTAAATAGATGTTTAATATTTACTAGATATTCAAAAAATC
>NW_018108421.1:43666-47816 GCF_000183805.2 Loa loa | reverse complement strand
AAATAAACAGGTAAAAGGTAGAAACAAAATATAATGAATGTTTTGATTGAAAATGACATTTAAAAAATTTTTCTCATTCACCAAAATTGCCAGATAACAGGAGGAGAAATGATCAGATGAGCTTATGAGAGTAATAATTTCAGTGAAATTATTAGAAAACTTAAAAATGTTTGTTGCTGTCACTATCCGAATTATTTAATTTCCAAGGACAAATCAACAGCTAAAAATTTTCAGAAAAAAAGTTTCGTCTGTCTGTTTTTTCTTTTATTTAATTCCTTTTTGTTTGAACTATACTTTGTTGTTAAATAGATGTTTAATATTTACTAGATATTCAAAAAATCATCAGTTTTTTAAGCATTTGTAGTAGCTATATATGATAAGTAAATGTTCAAAAAAAAAAGATAATTTGCATATTGTTAATATAACTTTTTATAAAACCAATGATTTTTAGAAGTAAAACTGTTGACCTGTTCAGGTAAATCAGCTTTTGTAATTGTATTTGTACGAAGTAATTTACTAGTCGAAGGGGTTAAATAACTATCTTCTGTAGCAACTGTAGTATGATCAAGTATCGATGAAGATAGGATTGATGGTGATGATAATTCAAAATGTTGATAACAATACTGTTGATGATTTGGCGGTGATGGTGATAATGATGAGGCAAATGAATTCCTGGTATTCAACTGATTTAATTCAACTGAAATCAAGAAAATGAAAAACGGAATTTGAAGTTTTTTTTCAAATTTAACGTAATTTTCGAATTTGTGTTTTCAAATTTAATTGTATCTAAAATTGAAAAGTTTTTAACACAGAATAAAACATAACATTAAAAATTCTCAATCAATTTGGTACTTTCCTTATGTTGATTAGGTTGATTAACAGTGATAACGTTAAATAAAACAGAAAAAAAAACGGCAAAATCTCATAAATTTTGTAGGATTTAGGCCAAAAATCGTGTTTTATTCTTCTGTTATCTCAATAATATTCTGATCACACAATCACACATTATACAAATCATAAAATTTGATGAGACTGAAATTTTTTCATTTTTGAAAACTCAATTAAATATCTATGTATTTTCCAATGGTTTTTCTTTCATTCACGTGAAAATATGCAATTACAGTAATGAATTGAAATATCAATTCTTTTTCTTTTTTTTAAATTTAAATTAAAACCTGATTTTAAACAAAAAAAAGGAAAGGACTAACTTGATGGATAAAAATCAACAGATGCAGCTGGTGAATGATCGTCAATTGAGCTACTTCGACAATTATTCTCTATTCCGGAATCTTCCTGATGTTCTTCCAATGGTAATGGACTGGACGTTAAACACTCTTCGTTTTGCTAAAAAAAAATAATTTTAACAATTGAATGATTGAAATTTTAAAAATATCCCAACGGCAATGCCGCAGTAAATGTTTTAAATGTTTACAGAAATCTTCAAAATTTACATCTTAAAAGTTTGAAGGAAAAATTTCTAATTTCAAAACGTTTGCATCATCATTTCTTATTCATAAATATCAACTAATCCTGCATGTTACATGCAGCTTCAATGATTTCAACATTTCTAATTAATAAACAATTCATAACAAATTGATTTCCCAACTTTTAATTTGACTACTACCTTATTTACTATTTAATTATTACTTTATCACTTATACTCGAAATTTGATTTTCTTTTATTTATAATTTGTACGGAAGGCAAAAGAAAAAAAATGTGCTGGAATTGAAGAAAGGTAATAAGGTTATTCAGGGAAATCTCATTTGAAGGCAAATTGGATGACGAATTTTTTTTTATTTCCCATTATTCGCCTTTATGTAAAAGCAATCTTTAATCATAAAATAGTTTAAAGAAATAGAAGAATAAAGAGAAGAAATTTTGCATAGTTGGAAGATCAGCACAGCATGTAAAGTATAATTCAATTTTAAGCATCATTTTTTTTTTATGAACACCATTCTTGTATCAAATAACTTTAATTTAAAATTAAAATTTAATTCAATGAATAAAATAAGTTTAAAAGCAAAGAATAAATAACAGAAAGATCATTTTATTGATTATTCAAATATGACTGGCATTTTTGATGAAATTAAAACAAGATAATTTTGATTTGAAACTAAAATTTTGACCTTAGTATGAATATGAATTACAAATATATTAACAGAAATAAATGATAAATATTGCGAAATTACATGAATATTTAATTAAATGAAAAACTAAATATTGCAAAATTTCTGCACGAATTTATGATAGCTTGATGATAAAAGCTGATATCAATTAACATATAACATAACATGATCAAAACAAACCCAATAATAGTTTACTTGAAAAATGGTAAGAGAAGAAAATAGTTGGAGTTTAAAATCTAATTAATCATTACTAAAGCAATGTATTATTTGTAATAATTAAGTAGTACATAAATTTAAGCCAAGTGAAAAATAACTGCTATAAAAATATTCGTTATTAAATGAAGTGGAAAAAATAACTTTACAAAGTTAATTTTTTGTTATATTCCACTTACCAATTATAAATGATAAAAATTAAGTGATAAGGAATGAGACAAAAATATTGAAATGATTATAGTTTAGGATGAAAATTAAACCATTACAATACTAAAATTGTACAAAAATACCGGTGAAATGAAAATCCTAATCGCTGTTTGTGGTATGAAACATGTCATTCCAGTAGTTTCATCGATTCCTTCGATAATATTGCTATCATTATTATCGACAGTGTTACTATTAATATTAGTACTATTACTACTATTATTATTCATTATATCATTTCCATTTTGTCCATGCATTGATAAGGAATATTCCAAATTACAGTTTATCTGATTTACTTTATAACCTGTTCCACTTCTTTCATGCCATAAATTAAGCAATAAATATGTTGTATCATAGTTATGAAATTGCCTCAGATGAATAGATCGCTGTTGTGATAAATTGTAATCGATCATACTTTTCCAAGATTTATACAATCGTGATGGTAAAATTAAATTTGAATATACTGGTAATTTTGATGAACAATATCCCATGAAATGAACATCTTCTTCGGTGATATCACTCAATGATTTGGCTAATTTTTGAAAAAGTTCCATATCAGTTACACAGTTAACTTTGAAATGTTATAACATTTCGAATACTATAAGTTAATTAATTGTTCTAGGCATACACTCGTAGTGAATAACGAATGAAATCCGTTATATTAATAACATAGCATGTATCCATTTGAATGCGAATTTGTAGGATCCATAGTAATAACCAGAATATTCCTGATAGGAATTCAGAATCAAAGGATCGTTGTTCTTTTCAATCAGGTAATGATTTGAAGTAACGTTGCAAAAGTAACGATGAATTTCCTGATTTTTGATGAATGAAGAAAAATTAGTTCACTGAGAAGAGAATGAGGTAGTATTTTGAAGAAAAAGATTGAAAAATTGAGGACAAAGGACACCACCCTCGATCACAATCTCCATTATTGATCAGAAAATTATGTAACAGTAATAATATTTTTAATTCCACCAGAACTAAATGTTTAAAATCTTTTTATCCTCGTCCTCATTTAAAAAGAACCATACCAAATTGTATTGAAAAAAAAAAAATGAAGAACTGGAATATGATTGGAATTTTTAATTTATTACAGAAAAATTAAAAGCATTAGTTGCTTTTCAAATTATTTACTTCATTTTGTATTGGTATCTTTTTCATTCATCTTTTTTCTCATCATTTCTAAATATAATGTTTAACTAATTTTATGAATCCTAACATAGTAATTGAAACCTGAAAAATTGAACTATTTCAAATTGTATCCCAGCAATTTTTCCCAAGTTATTACTATTTTTTGAAAGTTTAATGGGTTATTTTTGGATTTAATACTTAGATCAATCAAACTTATTTTTGATAAAATAAAATGATTAAATTCGCTGATCCCAAATGATTCCCATCTATTCTATGCAACCACTTGCAACTCACAATTTAACTCGCCAAATATTCTTTTTGAGTTTCTCGCCTTACCCTCAACTGCTGGATATTCCAACTTCTCCGCAAAAAACCTCAATGAACTACCATATTACACTTGGTAAAATCGATAAAGTATATATAGTGGAAAAAGAATAAATATCCATAGTCGTGATAAAAATTTGACTATTTA
>NW_018108421.1:35864-43576 GCF_000183805.2 Loa loa | reverse complement strand
TTCTAAATATAATGTTTAACTAATTTTATGAATCCTAACATAGTAATTGAAACCTGAAAAATTGAACTATTTCAAATTGTATCCCAGCAATTTTTTCCCAAGTTATTACTATTTTTTGAAAGTTTAATGGGTTATTTTTGGATTTAATACTTAGATCAATCAAACTTATTTTTGATAAAATAAAATGATTAAATTCGCTGATCCCAAATGATTCCCATCTATTCTATGCAACCACTTGCAACTCACAATTTAACTCGCCAAATATTCTTTTTGAGTTTCTCGCCTTACCCTCAACTGCTGGATATTCCAACTTCTCCGCAAAAAACCTCAATGAACTACCATATTACACTTGGTAAAATCGATAAAGTATATATAGTGGAAAAGAATAAATATCCATAGTCGTGATAAAATTTGACTATTTATTTTATCAATAGATTAAATGAAAAAAAAAAGAAACTTGCTCAGTTCTTACAATGATAATTATTATTTATCATTCAGCGCAAAATTTTCATACATTTGTCTGAATTAATTTTACAAATAAATTGCTTTAATTAACACTTTAAATCAACCCTCCTTTCTACCGATTCCTCATTACTTCTTCACATAAATTTACTCAATAATTAGATTTGTTCGCATTATTTCGTAATCATTCCTTAATAGCATCCGATTAATTTGAACTACAAAAAAAGAAAAAAAAATTTGTACCTTTGCATAAAACTACTCAATCAAATTTTATGAAAAGTCTTAAGAGATTAAAATATGCAACAATCAATAACAAAGGTATCCACGGAAAAAGATATCCCTGAATAGCCGGATGCGGGAGTTCGAATCCGCGACGGCCAGATTTAGAGTGTTATGCTCTACTAACTGAGCTGACCAGCCTGCACAGGTAGTTGCACAGGTAACGTAATATTTTAGAAATTAATGAATTAAATTCGTTTTAATCAAAAGTGGCACTAATCTGGTAAGACTTTTGCTCCAATGTCATAATAAAACATTATGACTTTTAAAAGATTAGTTATCATTTATTTTATATAAACTATAAAATTCTATTTTACATAATTTCTTTGTATTTGTCATTTTCTTGATTCTAATGTTAATCAAATCAACAAATTGACCTTTTAACCTTTTGTTTTTTCTTTCTTTTTATTCTTAAAAAACATGATTAGAGGAGGAAGGTTAGCGAAGATTGAATTATTTATTCATTAAATCATCAAAATTATTCATTCACAGGTATATGTTCACAAATCGAATTATAAATTTAATTAATGATAGGTGCTAACTTAAAATTTCTTGAAATTAGAAAAATATAAAATAAAAAATGAAAAATAAAATAAAAACAGAAAATAAAAATAAAATAATTCTACTAAGACAAACAATTTTTGTCCAATAATGGTAAAATTTTCGTTAAAAGTGGAACTGCCACAGTGTCATTTTGATTCATTTGCAAATGAATTTAAAAATTTGGAACACAATCAATTAGGACCAGTGATTTCAAAACTTTCCAATGGTTAAGAAATGCGGAAAAAAGATCGCTATCAGTCCCCTAACATTCGTCAATGTTGTGTGTCACATAGAGGTCATTTCTTTCTTTCATCGTCTTCCTTTGAATAATAATAGCACTGTATGTTTTTTTTTCGTTCTAACATACTGAACTGTCGATGGCGAATTTTAATACTCCAATGTCAAAGGTCAAATGACATTTTGCCAAATTTTAAAAGACTTTCCGTGTTTTCATTTATGATGATAATTATTGCGGAAACAGATGACAACTATAAATAAGAATCATCAAGAAGATTAAAGTATTTCAGGATAACAACAAATTTGTTAATATTGCCAACGAAATTCAAAATGAAAATCCGCTCGCCTTCTTGATGTCACTAATTAAACTAATCAATTGAATCGGGCTTTTATAAAAGCTAAATTGTTCCTGAATAAATTCTAAAATAAAAATTAAAATTTCTGAGTGAAAACAAGGATAAAAAAAAATAATGTCATCTAAGCAAAAATGAAAGTGTTCGATGAAAAGCGAAAAATTAATTAATGGAAACATTAATTGCTGTATTTCATTGAATAATGAATCGCAGAAGTTGTAGTGGAGTGCATGAGGTAAAATGGTGTCATTTGATGAACTTTAACCCAGAAAAGGGGTAAATACCATGGGGAAAACAAAATTTTATGATGGAAAAGGATGTCGAACTTTTCATAAAAATAAATACAAAGTATGAAAAATCAATTATTTAATTCAGCAAATTTTAGGCATAAATTGCAAATATTTGTTAAGAAATTAATCTGTTATAATAGTAATAAAAGTATTTACACCTGACAAATCATACCAATACCGAAACAGAAATGTCTACGGATGGGCTTTACTGACGACGAATGTTGTTGTCATTTAATGTCTATGTATATGGGTGTGTGTGTGTGTCTGTATGTGTGCATGTATGTGTATGCGTGTGTGTGTGTGCACGTGCGTGTGTGTACGTGTATGTGTGTGCATGTTGATGGTAGTTGTGATGATTCTGTTTTGTCATTAGTGCATTAAGACGAAATTAGGACAGTAGCAGTAGTATCACTCCTTCCCCTTCCCCTAATACATCCCTGCAACTTTCTTGAATCATTGGAATCTACTCGAGAATTATGCTCTCGAGATTTCGTCAATTACTCTTTCAAATATTAGAAAATCACGGCAAACATAAAAATTGATTATTCCACGTACTTTCAAAGCATTTGTTCATTTAAAATAAAATTTCCATCTCTTTTTTTAACATTTATTTAATTTTCTTATCATTTATCATAATGTTAATTAGTGAAACGACAAAGTATAAAAGTGATAAATAGCTTCTTTGCATAACTTTATTATAACATATGGAATGCATATAGATAAAAGAAAATAGAAAATAAAGTGGAAAATTCAATGATAAGAAAAGGGAAAAAGAATTTACTGGAATGTACGGTAGCAGTGTGAAAATAACAAATTTATTCCGACTCATTTCTACAGAAACGCTTCCTTATCTAAAATTTTATCACAGCCTTGCATATCCTGTATATTTACATTCCTGTTTTTTTTTTTTCAAATTATACAAACGATTTAATATGGTTTATTAAATTTGTCGGAACTTAAACATGCAGAATCATTCCGATAAGACACTAATTTTCGTGTTAGAAATTTAGTATTTAAAACTGAAGAATATAAACTCGAAGAATTTTTCTTTATGGGATTAATGAGACTAGTCAATCACACACTCCACCATATACAATCCAAGATTCCTCCCGAAGTATGTCATCTACAACAGTCATAAAATATGTTAACTGTTATGATAGGAGTGTGAAATATGTCGTCTATGACACGAACAACAATTCGTGTAAACTAGTAAACCGTAAATTTGATAAATTTATCAATTCTTGAATAATTTGGTATGCATACAAAAAATGTCAGATAATCTTACAAGTGATTTCACATATGGGACATTTTGCGATATTTGTTTGGTAAGAGTAAATATAGAAACCTTTGAAATGTTCCTAAGTGATAAGTTGTGATATTTAAGAAAAAAACAAATCAATACATATCATTGTAACTATTAATCTTATCAATAATGGATCATTTAGTGATATGAGATAATGGAGTAAAAAGCTTTTTGTTTTTATCCTTTCCATCTCATTTCTGCATTATATTTGTATTCATTCTTGGATGGAAATATTTTTTTTGGCTTAAAATAATTTTGTTTTCAGGAACAAGAAACTAGTGATACAGTTTAGCATAGAGATCAGAAGAAAGTAAGAAAAAGGAAATAATACATGAAAAGTGTTGAAAACTGTAATTAGAACGGAAGAAAAAACGGAAAACTTTCGAAAAAAAGAGAACAAAATATAATAATTTATGATATAGCTCAACTGTTTAAACATAAAGTTAAAGATAAAAAAAGAGAAATTAAATGTCAAAAACACTTTAACACAATTTATATCTCTGCATGTGTATGTGTGTATGTGTGTGTGTGTGTGTGTGTGTGTGTGTGCGTGTGTGTTATGTGCGTACACACCACAACAACAATTTATGAAGGTAAAATTAAAAGTTCAAAAAAAAACGGAAAAGTAAGCAGATATGTCTGCTGCATTGTTACATACATGTGTATGTGTATATATGTGTATCGATATGACAATAGGAACTCTTAATTCATGTGTAGGGATGTATTCATATTAAATGCATGTATCATTGGAGGAAAAGTTAATGAGGAAGAAGAGAGGACGAGGAAGGAAAAGCGGGAAAGATAATAAAATATAACAAATAAATGTATATTGATTTAAAAAGTAGGAATGATTTGAACTGAAAAAAAAAAATTCCAACATTTATATCATTTTTAAGAAATTTCCTTCTCTTTTTTCTTTTTTTAAAACTTGTTAACCTTTCTTGACTCAGTGATGTTATCGCTTTTTGACTGTTGTTGTTCATGCTGTTGTTGTTGAACTCTTTTACTTTGAGCAATATCTTCCCGTTCTTTATTTCTAAAGTTTTTCAATAATACCTTATTAAATTATTCAGTCAGTAATTTGTAACTGTTAAATTAATATAAAGTCAAAAGTTATGCATGACAAACTTCACACAATAGTGATTATTTTAATTTTGGTAATGAAAAATTAAATTTCAGATGAAAAGCAAAACAAATTTACTTTAACTCAACCACTTTTGGCTAGCACTTTGTATAATTTTTGCAATTAATTGATCAGCTAAAATAGAAGACACACCTATATACAAGTCACTATTTTCAAGCGATTTTTTTTTTTTTTTGAATGCTAAAGATACAAATAGACTAAAAGAAGAATACTTAACTGCATCTACGCTTATTATCTACCTCTTTTATATCTCAGACAATCTACCGACAATAATAACAACACTTATCCCACTGCTATTAGAAAAGATTTTTTTTCTTCAACACTTTAATTCTGCTATTTCAAGAAAATTAAAAGTAGAAACCTATTGGAAATATTATCATCTTTCCATCTTAATATAGCTGATTTTCGTTTTGACAACCATGAATCCAGGTTTGATTGCCATCCTGCCTCATCTTCATCATCCTTACACTGAAATTATCGGAAATTAATTTGAGATGAATACAATTCGAATTGATTTTGCAACATCTAATTTTTCCAAATTCTTTCCATTAAAATGCAAAACAAATTTTGCAATCGCAGATTTTGTTGAAAAATAAAAAAGTAATGACAAAATTGAAAATTAAATGCTTTAAAATCCAAATGTACTTTGACAAAATTTCGATTACAAGTTCAAAGCACTAAATGAAAAACTCAAATATTAATTTGCTGTACCATATTTTTGCGAACTTCATCACGTATCCTTTTTTGTTGATCGGATATGATAAGTTGCTGTTTAGCTTGTTCACATAAAGCAGTTGCGCCTGACTGTGCGGTGACAAATTGCAAAGGATTATGTGCTACCTATAAATGAAAAATATTATTTGTATGAAAATAAATTTAATATCAACAAAACATACAGCACACATTTTTTATTGCACTTCTGAATTTAGTGAAATTAATTTGCCGAAGTGTTTACTTAAATGATTAGAGATAGTACAATAATGATTTTTTTTTACCCATTCTAAAATTTGCCAAAACTGAAATATTTGCTAAAATGTTCCCATATCAGTTAGAAATAATGAAATTGTTGAGTTTAGGAATACTCCTAAAATCTCAACTAATATTCCAAAAAGTTTGTGGTATAACGATTTACAGTATAAGCAGAAATATTAAGTAATTTTAATAATTTATTGATAATCTTTACTTGAAAATTTTCTATTGACAAAAGTTAAGAACTACAATAATTAATAATTTTGGCAATTAGTCTGGGGAATAATTAATAAATTTAAGTTTATTATAATCGCTATTTTAGGCAAATTTCAGTTAACAATGAAAAAAATTTTGTAATATGCAAGAAAGTATTGCCATTAAAAGAACAAGAAGTAAATACTCTTTTTTTGTTAAAATAAACATACACATCAGAAAAATACTCCATTTACAACTTCTCTTCATTTAAATTCACACAAATTTAAATTATTAATAGCAACAATGACGCCATATCTATATTTTTTTCCTGTCAATCAGAAAGTCCCGAAAAAACAGAATTTGAAGAAAAGTCCAACAATTAAAATTTTGAAACAACTTATTTGATTGCTAAAATTCGAACCCTAGCAATTCTTTTTTTTCATTAATTCCTCGGCTGACTAATACAAAGAGTATTCTGCGTATATTGGAAAAGTCTTATTATATCTATTAAATATAGAATAAATGCGATACTTTTAACTTATCTTAAACATTAAATTTCAAAATTAAACGGTTAAAATATATCTTTTGTTTCCTATAACTCGACCATCCTACTATACTTATTTAGTGATCCATTTCTGATATAAATTCTAATGCTTATTCATCTTGTAGAGATGCTTTAACTTAACAGAGTTTATCCTTTTTATTTAATTTCGTTTCATAAAAATCTGAAATCTTTAAATCATAAGTTCGAAATTCAAAATTCATCAGATTACAAAATGAAAGGATGAAGTCATCCAAAGAAAATACTTACCTAATTTTAATTATGAATAACTGAATGAAGTAAAACCTGTGAAGTAAGCTTAAGTTGTTGCCTTGTTGGAATTAATCGTTCACTATTTTCTGTGCTACGTTCGCTAGTATAAGATGGACCACTTGTCCCGGCCGAATAGCTATAACGTAAACAATTAGTGTTATAAAAATTTGTTAAAAAGTTTAAAACAAAAATTGATCAAAGTCTCAGACGAAATTATCTCTTTCCTATACATAAAAAGTAAAAAGTAAACAGATTTACATTCTGCGGTAAGTTAAAACTGTTAAACTTGAAATTCAAATGAAGCAAAGAATTTAATCCTTCTTAATGAAAGAGTTCATTTTCGAACAAACTCAAAATTTGCATCTCAAATTGTAATGAAATGAAAAAAGATTAAAGATACATAGCTTTTATTTGATGAAAAGACAAATAATGGATGAATCAAATTATTAGCTAATATTATAAACGATATGTAAGTTGAAATCTCAACCTGTTCAATTCTTCGGTGGAATATTCACTATTTAAATCGGCCAAATATTTCTTTACCGTATAATTGTAATCCATTATTGTAAGCAATTCCTGAAATAAAATTTTCTGATTATGTAAATTTAATGAGCTGATATGTTGGTGAGGGAAAAAGAAATCATACTAATTTACTTTGAATCCTCATTCTTCACAGATTTATTACTTATCAAAATTAATTAACAAAACATCATTAATCATTTGCATATTTTATAAGGGAAGTCTTTAATAATTTGGCAATTAATTATTTTCCATCATTAATTAATTATCCCACCAATTATTTCTTTGTTTTTTTCAAACTCCACTAATTAACAATAGCTGATTTACTCTCCTGAAATGAAATTTCGCACTATATACATTAATTAATGCGATAAAATTGTACACGATGTATATCGTTAGGTATTTGGGGTACGGGTCCTGAATATTCATTTGTAGGCCTAGAAATGGTAAGAGTTCATGTGAACAGTATGTAAGTATATAAGTAAAATATATATAAATTCTATATGAATTTGTACAATAAACAGCATTTAATCTAATTCTATATGAGTAAGTATATAAGATATATATAAATTCTATATGAATTTGTACAATAAACAGCATTTAA
>NW_018108421.1:22544-35320 GCF_000183805.2 Loa loa | reverse complement strand
AGTAAAATATATATAAATTCTATATGAATTTGTGCAATGAACAGCATTTAATCTAATTCTATATGAGTAAGTATATAAGTAAAATATATATAAATTCTATATGAATTTGTGCAATAAACAGCATTTAATCTAATTCTATATGAGAAATATTGAGTAAATAAATGAAGAATATTGAAATCTCTATCTATCGAAGAACTGGAAAAAGTGTTCAAGTCTGTATTATAGAAGAAACAACATTTGTTACAATTTTTCATATGAAGTATTGAGTATATAAGTAAGGAATATAAGTCTGATAAATCTAGTACTGAACATAGAATGTAGATCTAAATGAGGAATATAGATTTGGAAGAAACAGATCAAATATAAGTGAATAAACAAATTATCAGTTATTTAAGTAATTAGTAATATTTCACGCAACTAATTATGTGTCAGAAAAAAACAATTATCCCAACGTCTTTTTGTCTGATAATTAATTACACTTATGATATTTTCAGTACGATGTATAATAAGATAAATAAGCACAATAAATGATATGAACTTCAATATTACAAAATGATAACAATTGCAATAAGTATATAATTAATGATATGATAATAAATTCAAGTACGATAAAGCGTAGTAATTCGAATAATAATGTGATAATTTTATGATGATCGTAATTAGCATACATAATGATTAGCCTAATAGTTCCGTATAATAACTACAAAATAATGTAAAGTTATTCAGTAACTAATCCCTTAAGATGAAATTACTACTTTTAAACTTCTTTAAATTACTTTTAAACTTCTTCAACTGATGGTCTATTCATTCACTTTTTTTTTGTTTCTGAATATTTCCTAAGGTTACAAAAAAAAAAAGAAATATGGAAGTAAACATTAGCAAGAAGAAAGTAAACATTAGCAAACATTATGTCATAAACACTTTTTACAATAACATAAAATTTTACATAATAAATAATGAGTCATATTTTAAGAAAAGAAAACGAAACAAATTTCGTTTATAAATCTAATCTATTACATCATCATCAATGATAAATTCTGATAAAATTCATTATTTCAGTTAATCAATAAAAATGAAAAGTAAACGGATACTGTAAGCCATTTTAATTGCCAATATAAAATAACATATAGAGGAAAGGAAGAAAAAATGATTTTCGTGTTAAACATCCGAATAAACGATGTGGAATGTAACAAATCAAGAATTTTCCCACGCATAAAGAAATACATACTACGGTAACAGATGATAAGTCATATTTTAAGAGGGGAAAAATGCTTGTTACGGTAATACATTGTGTTATATCATTCTTCATTTAACCTAACCAAATACAGCTGATCGGATAATAATATTAATTTTTTGGATTTGAATAAGATAAATAAATGTTCTAGATTTATTTAAAAAAAAAAAGAAACAAAAAAATTTCATTTGTTTATATAAAATTGGAATCTAAACAAAATATAATAATATTTGAAATTAAAAAGAGGAAAGTTATATTTATTAATTAGCATGAAATTCTTACAAAATTGATGAAATTGATTTAGAAAAATAAAAATTCAGCATGTAATTATAATAGTTTAATAATAGAAATTATGTAAACTGGCATAATCAATAAATAATCGATCATATCTAAATAATCAATAAAAATTTGAAAAAGAGGAAGATGAGAGGGAAAAAAAAGGAACAAACCTCGTCAGTGCTTGAAATGTTCAATTGTGTACGACTGGTTATTTCATCGTTGAAACTGTAACGATACTTAAGACGATAATTTGATGTGTGGTAAATACCATGGATATATAATAGCAAAAAATAAATTTAAAAAAAAATAAAAATAAAAAATGGAGAAAATAAATTTTTTGTCACAATTTTTTGTCACAGATATTTTCATTCTTTTTTAAATTTCTTTTTCTTTTTTAAAACATTTTAACATTACAATACATTATGTTTCTTTCTTCTCCCCTTATTTTTTTTTTTTTTTTTTGTTTCGAAAATAAATAAAATCATGAATTCATCACCAAAAGTTTAATTATTCAAATTTTTAATGCCAATGTTAAAATTAATTTGCAAAGTTAATCAGTCGTACACTATGAAATTTGTAGCAATTTAAGTATTTAAATTTATAATTATCATCTTTCTAAAAAATAAAATCATAAAAATCGGTAAATGTTATAACAAACCTCACACAATTATAAAATATGCTAACCTTAATTGAAACAAACATAGATAATAATTATTGATCTTCAACTTAAACTTAACAAATTTAACAGTTTCAATTGCCAAATTTAAACGTACTCGTGTGTGTATGTATGTGTGTGTATATGAGTGTGTGTATGTATGTGTTTATATATATGTGTATGTATGTGTGTATGTGTCTATGTATATGTGTGTGTCAGTATTTGAATGGATATGCATGTATATTAGCTACAATCAATACAATGAACGAGTAATCAATATATACATTATCATTATCAACAATAACTTATCAGTTATCATTTTGTTTTTTGCTCTGAATGGATAATGTAATGTAAGCCATGAAGAGTTTATTGATAATCTATCTGATTGTAAAACAGTAAATATCAGGACAAAGGAAGTAGCTGTATACGATCTTTATCGCTTAATTTACAAATATAACATAATCTGTAAAAGTTTTATCCCGAACAAATAATACTGATTATCCCGGTAGTTCTCAGTTTACAATCAGACTGGTTACTGGCAACTTTCCTCAGCTTATATTTCCATATGATCGGAAGGAAGTGCTAGTGATTGTAATAGTATGCGTATGCTTGTATGAAGAAAAAATCGTGTTTAAATAAAAAAAAAAAAAAAATTGTAGCACAAAGCTAAAATGGAATGAGATAAGTGTTATTATCATAAGGTCAATTATTTAATGTCTTAATTAATTAATCGTTGCAAATGGTCCATTTTATTTTTAAATTTAATTCTAACAAAGATACTAAATTTACCTAACTTGTTCAACAAGTGATGAAACAACATAAACCAAATCAAGATTTGATCGGCCAAGAATTGTTCGTAATGATGGATTTGGAGGATTTTGACAAATTGATAAATGATATTGAATTAATGGTTCCAAGGCGGTATAATCAAGTTGTGGAACATTTATAATATTATTGCATGCATTAAATAGTGCCAAAATTGTAGCACAAAGCTAAAATAAAATGAGGCAAATTTTGATGAAATTTTATTATTTTATTAAAAGTTATTTTAATAAATGAAAAGAAAATTGTATGGAAGGAAAAGAATTTATTACAATTTATTGCTAATAATTGAGAGAAAAAAAAATTCAAGCAAAAGAGAGAGAAGAAAAAGAAAATGCATAAAAGTGGTTTCTTTTTTCTTTTTTTTTTTGCAACTATTAGAAATTTAAAAAATATTTATCAAATCTATAAAAAAAAAACTTTTTCAAATTTAGAATTTTAAAAATATTTGATAATTTTAAATTAAAAATTTTCTTTGAAAGTTTAAAACTATTTGATAAATCTATAAAATTGTTGAAAATACTAGAAATTTGTTTAATTTTCAAGAAATAGTTAAGATAGAAAAAATTTGCGATATTATTTTCATTGAAAAAGCAAAAAAAAAAACAAATTTATACTTTTAGCAGTTATATTATGTCTTTTCGCAAATAATTCTGATAAAAAGAAGAAAAAAAACTTTTTTTTTATTTAAACATACTCTTCGAATTCGTACGTTGTCGTAATTTTCGCATTTTGAAAACTTTCCTACATCAGATATCAATCTACAAACAGCTTTTGTTAATAAATAATCATTCTTATGAATAAATAATCGAAGGTAAAAATTGTCATAATTATTGTTTGGAATAAATGAAGCCTATTATTGGTGTACGACTTTTTAAAGTACTAATGAATTTTACAAAAAGTATTTTAATATGAGACTTTAATAAAACAACATAAACATTTTATAGACTTAATTGAAATATATTTAATTGGAAAAAACAAAAAGTTATTGTTGTTAATTTATTAAAGATTATAATTATCGATGTGAATAAGTCTTGTTGAAATGAATCATTATGCACTTTTTTTTTTTGATTTTTTTTCGAAACCTTTAGAATTTTATAATTTCAGATAATAATGCTTATTGTTGGTTAAGATAATTGATAAGCTTAATTGCACGCAATTAACGCTTTTTTTTCCTCATTTTTTTTCTCCCACATTCCATCCATTGATGAACAGTAGTAACAATAACCGGTAGATATAAATAACAACATTGGAGGATGACAACATTAATGACAGTTTCATTCATCACTTCCGCTCTAATCGCTATATAATCGAGGGATAAAAAGTATATTTTCGGTAAAAACCGGTCAGATATAAATGGAAAAAATCCCAATTATATTGTTAACATTTAGTTGAAAAGTTTTTTTCCCCTTTTTTTTCACGTTTTCAAAAGTTAAGTTTTGAAATTTAAAAGTTTAGTTGTGACAATATTTCAATGGATGTTGTTTTAATGCATGAAAATTCATAAATTAGATTATGATGGAAATATTTTAATGGATTATCACATCGTATAATTCATTAAAATTTACTAATTAGATTGTAGTGAATAATTCTCTTAATTACCATATCATTGAAATATGACAGAAAAAAAGAATGGAATTAACGACAGAAAGAATGGATTAATACTTGAACTTATAATAGAGAAAATGAAGGTATGAATTAAATTTCCTTAAATTATGCCTTCATTTTAAAATTTAACCTATGAATTCAACAGTTTAATTTCAACTGTTAGAATAAAAGATGAACTGAATAAATGAAATTAATTAATAATTGTAATGAATTAAAAGATAGAATTAATATGAATTATAAATGTAAAGGATTTGAGAAAGTCATAAAGTATTGGGATGAAATTTTTGGTTGGAAAATAAATTAGGTATAGGTAATATTAATTTAAATTGATAAGTTACAATAAAACATTAGTTGTATAAATATAAGGCTATTAGAGAAGCTGAAAGTCCCTTTATTTTGTTCCTCCATTTACTGTGAAATTAAATAAAATTTTACAAAATTTTCAAAAATTCAACGTAAGAATAAGATAAATGTAAAAGAGATTTATATTAACAAACAAATTGCTCAAAACAAAGAATAAAAAGATTGAAATATCAAAAATTGTCCAGGAATATTTCATTAAAGCTAATTAATAAATTATGAAAAATGACAAAATGTCCAGTATTCATATTAACTGGAATTCATATTAACTAGGATTTTAACTAAGATTTTGAAGAAAACAATGATTTTTCTTTTTTTTGTTGAATTTTAAAGCAAACTTTCATGTGGTAAGTGACTTTGACCTTTGCTTTTTTCATTCAGGTGTTAAGGTCAATGTGTCTATTATTTAAAATGAACAATGGAATGGATGGATAGACTATAAAATGAAATTCCACAAGGAGAAAATGGGAAAAGTATCAGTGGTAGTTCAGAGAAAGAAAACAAAAGAAAAAAATCAAACAGATGGAGAAGTAAGGAGTGAAATGGTAAATTGTTGTCTAAAAGAAGTGGGGACAATAAAAAATTTGAAATTAGGTGAGGTGAAAATTTTTTAATTCCTGAATTTATTTAGAAAGAAATGAAAAGAATTTTAAATACTGAAAAAATAATCTCAAAATTAGGAAATATTATTTTGAAAATATGCTAAAAATTAATCATTTTGGAGGAAAAATGTATTTTATCAAGGATATATTATATGTAAATAAATGTATTCTTAAAAATTGAATAACAAAATGTTACAATTAATAAATTAAAATAACACATAGATAATTAAATAGTGTATTAAATTAAATACAATGTTTAAAAAAATTAAGTATTCAATTGAAAATTTTTATAGTAATCAAAATTTTATAAATTGAGATATATTCACATTCATTTAAAAGAGCGATAATAAATTTTTTAGTACAAAAATATATCAAAAAAATAAATGAATGCCAATTAACGCTCAAAAATAAATAATAAAATATTTCAGCGTATAAATGATAAAAATAGGCAAATAATAAAAGAAAAAACGAAAAAATTAAAATTAAAATGATAAATGAATTGAAAATGAAAAAAAAAGGAAAACCTGAAATAAACGACAATTAAATTGAAATAGAAATTAAGCCATGAATTGAATGGGACTAAATCGAATTAAATTGTTGTGTTAAAAATGAGGAGGTAAAGAGGAGGAGAAGTGAAGAATGAAAGGAAGGAAGAGGGAAGAGTGGACAAAAAGGGATGATAGGTTTGGCAGGAGATGAATTGAAAATGCCACGTGTGGTGGTCATTGACGAAATGGGGTGGTAGTTGGTTAAATAATAATAATATAGTTGAGAAGAAGGAATTATTGTCCTTTCATGGGTGATGAAGATGATGATGAAGATGATGCTGATGCTGATGTTGATGCTGATGCTGATGTTGATGCTGATGCTGATGATGATGATGATGACGATAATGATGGTTATGATGATGATCATGATGATGAAGATGATCATGATAATGTAATAGTAGAAAAAGAGAATTATAGAAGGTAATTTCAAAACAGATACGTATACATCTATCCATCTCTATATTAACATCTCTCATTGATCACTGACCACTGTGTACATTTCATATTTATATATCATTTAGTACGTATAAGATTCATCTGTTCTCCATGTAATACATAAGTTTGAACATATCGAAAATCTCGGTCATGCTATCATCACTTTCTTTCTTTCAACCTAACTATTATCAAACCATTTCATTTACCTATAGTAAATACCAGGGAATGAATGATTAATATTACAATTGTTATTGATAAGATTAAATTTCGAGAATATTATAATGATTATATCTGTTTCAATTATCATTAATCATCATAGCATTATCATTTAAGATAGCAATGATACTAGTATAGTGAATATGATATATTATCGAATACAATGATAGGCATTATTGAGGATGATTATAATATTGATTATGATAACATATCGCTAAATTTATTGGCTAATTAAGAAGAATTATACTGATATTGTTGTATTTTGTATATTCTACGAGTATGTTTGCTATATTAGCTTAATTTCTTAAAAGGTATTATAGCTTTCATACTTAATAAAATCTTAATAACAAAACATTGAAAGATAACTAAAGAAACTAAATAAATTTAATTTAATTTAATTTTTTCCCAATAATTATTGACAAATAATAAGAAATGGTCATATGACAAAAAAAAAATGATAAAAATTACAGAATAAAATTTGAAAACAAAAGGACTTAAAATTCTTAAAACTAAAATCCTTAAGTTTTACTTCTATTCTATTAGATTAAAAATACCCAATAGAATTGATAATTTCTAACAATAAATGTTATATTATTAATAACACCAATAAAAGAAAAGTAATAAAAATATCTTTTTGTTATAAAATTCCCCAATATATTTACTATAGGATTACATAAGTCATTTCAAATCAAACACATATCATTGTTCCATAAAATGCCTTTTTAATAATTTTATTACTTTGGCTTCGCTTCTTCTTTCTCATTTACAGAATTGCATTGAAATTACAAAATTTTATGGAAATAGTACTTGTCTATTTCATTTATTCTCTAATATTACTGATAAAGAATCCTAATTTCCTTTCCATTTCTTTTTCCCATTATCATTAAATGTCATCCTGTTGTGTAGCTTTTTAATATGATAACGATTATATTTGAATTAAAATTCATACAGACTCATACACATGCATATACGTACACATACATATATCATATATATGTATTTACATATACATTTCTATAGAAATATGATAATAAAGATAAAGGAGACTTTCTGGTATTTATTACGGTATTTCTGGTATTTAGACCTTCTGGTATTTTATTATTATTTATTAGCTGTAATTTCTTTGTTACGTATATTCGAAAACAATTATTAAATTTAATTGTTTAAATTACGCAAGAATAAAACGAAAAAAAGATTGTCGAAGGATTGAAATTACAAAATTTTATGGAAATAGTACTTGTCTATTTCATTTATTCTCTAGTATTACTGATAAAGAATCCTAATTTCCTTTCCATTTCTTTTTCCCGTTATCATTAAATGTCGATTGTCGAAGTTAATTACAATGCCTATATTATTTCAAAGTCTTTTTATGTTCCTAATTCTTGTACTTGACGTTTTTTAGCTTCCGTTAAAATTGTTATATTAAATAGATTAAAGTCTTCTTAAATTAATTAATAAATTTTAATGGTATTTATTATATTTTAACAAACATAACTATTATATTAAGCATTTCCAAAAATTGATTAAATATGCCAATAAAAATGATAATTTATGCAAATTGATATGCATATTGGTGTAGTACGGTGTTATTTTTGATAAAAACGGGTTATTATACATTTTCATGTTAGGGGGAAAAAAAAGGAAGATAAAAGATAGGAAATGAAATTAATACTTTACAATGATTTTATTATTTCGAAGTATTTTTTTTTCTCATTCTTAATTCTTATTCTTTTTACAAAAAAAGTAACTTTTTTTGGTTAAAAAAGTTAAATATTTAAAAAAGTCCTTTTTTAACAATTTATCATATTAAAAATTATTTCTCGTCATGTTATAATTTATCAAATATTAACTGTTGTTGGAAAATATAGGAAGAAAGGATAGATAGATTCCATTATGAGAATAAAAAAAAAATTTTGCAAAAAATCAAATAATTTATTTACAAAATTTGTACAATATTGGAAAATCTTACAGTATCATTGCAGTATTGTTTTTTGTAAAATTTCTTTTCTTTACATTAATTGATAGGTATAGGCTTATCACAGGATCCAAAATAAAGAAACAAAATTTTGTCGTTTAAAATTGGATAAGATTAATCAAAAATTCTCGTAACAACTATTTGACTATAAGAAAGTAATGATACCTGCACATTACTTCTTTACTTCTACAGACATCTCTCTTTACTTTACACATTACTTCTACAGACATCTCTTTGTCGCGGGAAGAAGCTTTATGGGGTCACGAGCTATGCTAGCAGTGGTTTATACCTTCCATGCCAGACACATCTCAACTAAAGAATCCGACAAAGTGCGTCCACCGGGATCCCCCGGTTAAGAGTTAGGACAGTTCCGCGCAGGTCGTGCTTTAGCTAAAAAATTCACTGCGCAGTATGGAACTCACATTTGTAATTTTTGCAATAAATGCGGGTAGTATCCTTTCCAAATCATCGTTCACAAAGCTAGCCATGATGATAACGATGTATATTGATTAGTGATAACAATTACATTGATATGTCATTTATATATTTCTTCTATGTTTACATATATATTTAATCTTTATTTATTAATTTCTTATATTTTAAATCAAATATACTGTTCCGTGATGAATTGTTTGTATGGTTTTTCGAATCCTTCAAATTGTTCCAAATCTTCACGTAAGAAAAGTAAATATCTTGGAATATGTAATCGATATAGACAAATTAACAAAAATTGCGATATCCAATCCTATAAATTATATGTTTTAATTCTTTTCTTTTCATTTTCATATTTTTATGATATAAACATTTCATAAATTATTATTATCATAAAAAGAGCGAAAAAACGTGAAAAAATTAATTGTTTAGTCAAATTTTATTGGAAAGAATTTCATAAATGGTTATTTTAAAAAGCATACTTCATCATCAATGTAATGCTCAAATTTCATATACGGTATATTTGCTTCTGTAAGTATTTGACGTGTTGTTCGGATAGTTTTTCCATGACAACTATGAGATAGATCAAAACAGTTTGGTATTATTTTATTTATTATTCTGAAATTATCATTCAAATCAGTATCATTCAACCGAAATTATTTAAATGTTTTTTGCTCATTTGAGTATCATAAAATGTATATGTTTATTGTTATGATAATAATTCTATACAATAATTGACTCTACCGTATTTAAATGATTGTACACTGCAACTGATATTATTCCACAATATGTAAAAGACTGTATATCGTAATTTACTTCATTCAATTGTATATAAATGGATTTACTTCATTGGCTTACCTTCATTTTTGCTAAATAACAAAAATCAATCGTTTCATAATTTCAAATGTACAATGATTACTTCATTCATTTATGCATAATTGTATAAGTATCAATTTAAAAAATTATTACTTGCGTAAATGTGTTCCATAGCGTAATGAATAGATAAAATCGTCGCTATCAATAAAGAGTTCTCGACAAGTTGCCTAAAAGAAAAAGAATGTGACAAATAATGGGGAAAAAAGAGAGTTAAAATTTCAAGAAAAGTTATTAGTTTTCAAAAAGTTTTTAAAATTAACAATTTTTTGAAACAAAATAAGAAATGATAGTAACACTTCAAGCCATCGTTGAGACTCATTCATTGCCATATCCAAGAAAAATTCTAATTCATCGTTATCAAAATATCCTTTCATTGTTATTATCATATATTCTTTCTTACAATCTTATCTTTTCCATTTGTCAATTTGATTCTTACTTCAATTTGTCCTATTTATCTGCAATTTCAATAATTATTCAATAATGTTCGGAATTTTTTAACTTTGATGTCATACATTTGTTTTATCAATATCATTTATCAATCGATTCTTCCACCGATAATTTTCTTCGCATGTGATAATTTAGGGAATAATTTTACAGATTTTATATTTATATTGCAACACTTGAGATTATCTCAAAAATAATCATCATGAAAATTTGTTCTTAGAAATGTTGAAAAATAATTAAGTATAACTGTAATCTGAATACTTTATGTATAGGTTGCGAAAATTTTTCCAACATATATATATATGTATATGAAATTTTGAATTTCACAAAGAATATTAAAATGTATTTTAATATGATTAATTTCAAATAAAATAATTCATAAGGAAATGATCCATAAAAGAAACGAATAATTCATAAGGATAAGTACGATAGGAATAAATAACAAGAATTAAATGCACAACAAATAATTGTGTAATTATATTACGAAAGAATGATATAAATGGAAAATATTTTGGATAAAAAAAGGAAAAAAATGAAGAAAATTTCAGGTGAATAGCTAGTAATTTTTGAGATAAATGATAAATCGCAAAATTTTGCAACAGAAAGTTTAATAAAAATTCTAAAATATCATTTTAAATTATTTTCAATTGGATGATAGCAATAAGTGAGTAATATAAAATCAATAAATGAAAAATAAAAAGCATATAAATGAAGAGAAATAACTAAAAGATTATCAAATATCATACTAATTAATGCAAAATACTGGAAAAAAATGCTGATTTAATTACTAAATACAGTGTATTGGAATTTGAAATTAATAATATTGAAAATTGGAATTAAAAAAAAAATGTTATGGAATAAGCAACAACTGGAATAATAGAAATTCAAAAATTTGTTGCAATTTAAATATAGAATAAAAAAAAAACGCAGAAATTAACAGTGTTTGGGAAGACTGAAAGCGAATGGAATATATCTGAAGGGAAAAATGATCATTGTTTGTTTGTGCTACAAAAGTGGAACCGCGAAAGGTCAAAAATTTGAAATTAAATGTGTCAAAACCAAGTCATGAAAAGAGTGTAATCTCTGAATGGTATCATTTTTGTCATCTTAATATTTGAATATGATTAAAAATTAACAATTCATTTATAATTGTCTTGATAAATTAGTTGAAAAGATCAAGTTTTCTTTTTTTTAGCAAAGTAATGGCCGAATGAAAAAATTGTTAAAATAATTTGCATAAAATTTACTTAATGCAATATTTTAAATTGTCTTTTCTTTTCTGTATTTTGTATGAGCTTCATATTTTGTTAGGTTAAAATTGTTAATTTTAATCATATTCAAATTTTCTTTGTAGAAATGTAATATTGCAATATTTATTTGCAGTTATGATAACAAAGAATTCAATCTTATTTAAAAAAAAAAAAGACAAGTGAATCATTTATTCCTTGATTTTAGCGCCGAAATTTAACATTTTTTTTTGCGCTTATATGAAAAAATCAAACATTTTCTTGAAGAATTTCAGCTTTCGGCTTGAAATGATAATTTGGCATATTGGAAAATATAATTATTCTTTCATGTTTTTCACATTGCATATTAATTATCAAAAAAGGCATTTTAAATTTGAAATTAGTAAATTCCCAAAGTGAAATTTAATAGACAATTAAACGGTGTATAATTAAATTTTCAATTGAAATATTTTAATCTAAACGAAAATAAGCTAACATTGCAATATATTAAATCTGGTTTTTTTTTTTTTTTTTTCTAAATCCGAGGGCACATATTTGAATTGACTCGAAAAAAAAGGAAGCTAAAAGTTTATTTGTAATGGACAGCAATAATGTATTTGTAAGCCAAACATTAGCGAAAGTAATTTCAAATAATCAATCAAATCAAATGAAAAAAACGTGGAAAAATTCACTAATATTTATTTGAATTAATCAATTTGTCTCAAATATTACATAAAAATATTAAATTTATGAAAAGATTTAATGAAAAAAGAATTCGACCATAGAGATTAATAACAAATACTACCAAATATTATTTTGTTATCTGATTAGTACAATGATTATCATATATGCATCTCATTTCAGGAGATTATTAGGAATGAATTCTCATCTACACTTTTTCTTTGTTAAAAATAATTTTAAAAATAAATAAATGGGAGAGATTTAATATTTAAATGAAATTATTTGAAAAGGGACACGATCAAAGTGATCAAAGTGAAGTGGATAAAAAAAGAAGTAGGAAAATTGATCAAAGTAATCAGCATAAGTAGGATAAAAGTGATTGA
>NW_018108421.1:18481-22494 GCF_000183805.2 Loa loa | reverse complement strand
TAGTACAATGATTATCATATATGCAATCTCATTTTCAGGAGATTATTAGGAATGAATTCTCATCTACACTTTTTCTTTGTTAAAAATAATTTTAAAAAATAAATAAATGGGGAGAGATTTAATATTTAAATGAAATTATTTGAAAAGGGACACGATCAAAGTGATCAAAGTGAAGTGGATAAAAAAAGAAGTGGAAAATTTGATCAAAGTAATCAGCATAAGTAGGATAAAAGTGATTGAGAAAAAATTAAGTCAAAATAATTAAAGTTGTCAAATTGATTGGAGAAAAACTAATGCATACATTATTGTTTAGATGGATCGTAGAAGATTGATGAAAGTGTTGAAAACGAACCGAAAATAGTTGAAATTTTCAGGAAATTTGATAAAAAATTCATGATAGAGCATAGAAAAGAAAAAATCAATTATATTCCCTAAGGAAATTTTTCTTTTTATAGTATTTTGTCAGATTTTTTTCTTTAAATACTTTTCAAAACAATTTGCATTAGAAATAGAAAAAAAGTATTCTATGGAAAACAATACCCTTTATTATATATTTTTTCATATAATTTCAATAAACATAGAGCTTAACTTCCTATAATTGTAATTAATGATAATTAATGAGACAATGAAATAGTCATCAGTTCATATGACACATTTAGCAATTGAAATAAAATAAAAAGGAAACTAAAAACAAAAAAAAAAAATATGACGATGATACTAATTGAATATTATTATTTGTTAAATTAGTTATCATCATTATTATAATTTTTGTCATTTTTATTACAATTCAAATAATCACTAATTTTAATATTGCATGACTTTTTCACTTTTTTTTTCTTGTTTTGATAAAATTAACAAAATATATGTGAACTAATTCCTCTCAAATAAATGCGTAGATGAAAATTGGGCTGCGCGTTTGTGTCCAAAAAGAGAAATGATGAATTATTGGACGATATTACAATGCCGCAATTTGGACGAAGTGGAAAAAAAGAAGTGAAAGAAAAAAAAAAGAAATCAAACTGCAAACATTTGTGAATAAATGAAAAAATTTGTCAATAATGACCTTGACTTGCAATTAATACAATGGTAATGAAGGAAGAATTGATTTTTTTTTTATTTAATTTGTTTATCTGAAAATGAAATATTTTGCCAAAAAATTAGATATTCTATTATTTAATTATAGCCGAATAAATAAAAGTAAATAATTTCATATTTTCCATATTTCTGAATGTCTATTTATATTTTTAAAAAAATAAATAAAAACTTCTATCGCAATAACTATTTTATTTGAAACATTTATAAAAAGGTATTGAGAAAAAATTTTGCATTGAAAAATGACAGAATTTTCTCAAAAAATACTTGAATACTTATTTCCTAAAATGCAAAATACTTCAAAATATTAAAATACAAAATATTTACAAAAACATTTACAAAGTAAATTACTTATCAAAAAACTGCACAGATTTTTTGAATCAAAAAAGTAAAATAAAATGATAAAAATTGCGCAAAAATAATTCATTCCTAGTTCATTTTATTAACATTTATTTGACACTTTAAAATTTACAATCTTTAAATTAGCCAAAATCTATTCCAAACAATTATTCTCACCAAACAGATTACAATTTATTGCCAAATATTAAGTTTTAATTTTACGACGAATGAATAATTTTCCTTCAAAATATTAGTGTGTCATTAAAATTTTATATTTTGTTCCTGTTTCCACTAAATCCCAAGGTATTATTACAATGATTTATAGTCGCAAATCTTTTACGGCGAGGAAAGAGATTGGAAAATTTTCATATTTATAATATTTTCACTTCAAAATGTGAAATTTACATGTGAAATTTGGGCATTTATCAAATAAAAGGTAAATAAAAAAATTGCAATATAAATAAACAAAATTATCAATTAGCTAAAAGGGTAATTAATAATGCAATAATAATTTTTGATAGAATAAAAAATAAAATACGAACAGATTAGCATGAAAATGATATGAAAAAATTAGTTTAGTTAACTAGACATCGGTTATTATTATGTATTTAATTTACTATAACAATTGTTTTATATTAATCGTCTTAATTCCTATAATCCCTTTTCTTTCTCTTTCTCTTTTCCAACATTTTAATATGAATCAAATTTTAAATGAATGGATTTTACAGAAAAAATTGTATTTATCCGATAAACCCAATAGATATATTCATGTGGAATTTTATTGTTGTACATTTGATAAATTCAAAGATTACTCAGTGATATAAGTGTTATCACTAATACTATTGACATAAAGGATAGAAAAAAATAAATTATGAATAATTTGCATATTTGATAAATCAATTATTAAAAATTTAGAAATATTATTTTTTCACGTTAAAGTGAACATGTAGAAAAGTATGACTGTGAGTGTTATAATTGCTAAAATAATTTGGCTTAGCTTGAAGAATATATGACGAAGTATGAAAGGATCAAATTATTCGCATAAAAGTTTCTGAGATATTTTGAAAGTTTTTTTCAAGTGAAACGAACTGTTCGAAATATCATTTATATCTTCCATAGAGTAAAACGTCGTCTTCTTTTTTTTTGTTTTTGTTTTTAATCTGTTTGAATAAAACGTGATACGTGAAATGACGTGTTATAACGCTATTGTCTGATATCTATAGCTTAAATTTTCATATTTAAAATATAAGCAAACGATTATAAGAAACAATATTATTCATTATCTATAAGAATATCTTAATAATGCCTAAAATTATTTTCGGGAAACCGTCCAATGAAACGAAATTAGCTAACAGAATGAAAAGTTTTGGTTAATTGTATCAAAAAGGACGTTAAACTGTCAACATAATGAACTACAATTTATTGTTAATAAGAAATTCGAAATATTCATGATTCAATCTTATCGTAATCTATTATTATAAGTGAATAAACAAGTAATATGTGCATGTGACTAAGTCAATCCAAAAGTGAAAATAAAAATGGCAAACTTCAACAGGTAATAAAACAGATAATAAATGAGCAGGTAATAAATCATCCGATCATTACATATGGTTTATTTGTAATTGAAATTAAATATAAATAAACAAACGCATTGATGCATATATATTTTTTCGTTAATCAATTGCAATTCACTGATTTAGATTAATGATAAATAAATATTAGCGTTAGCTAATAATTATTTCTGCAAAAATAGAAAAATCTAGTAAGAATATTTGACATAAACGTCGAATGATCAAAAATTTTTATTTTAATTAGAAAAAAAAAAGAAAAAACGAATAATGCATGCCAGAATAGCAATACAACGTAAATATTTATTGTAAACGCACGGCGATTTCAGTTATTTATACGTCAAACACGTTCAAGTATTGATCACGTAAATGCCACACTGATTAATTTTAATTAACTTTACTTGTTATATTGACCGAAACAGATGAATGTACTGCCATATTAACCTATTACTTCACTTTGATCTTTTTCTTCTTCTTGTTTTTACAAATATTGGAATAATAATTATCCGGACAAAATTAGGATTTTAGTAAATTTTAATGGATAATTAAAATAAACATGAAAAGTAAAAAGTTGATAACACTTCCGAAATCATCCAATTGCATAAATTATTGCCAATTTGATTAATATATAATTGAATAGTTGTCAAATAAAGCAATCAAATTTTGAAATATTTGAATTAACAATTTTAATACTTCATTACTGTTATTGATGTTATTCATAACATCATCACTATTGATATATTATTATACTACTTTCATATTATAATACTTTTTTATTTTTATATTATAATACTACTGCAACATTAATTTTTATAGATTATGGCTTTATTATTTAAGTTTCAAATACTTTTAATAAATATCGATATTCAATAGTATAGGTATTCAAGTTTAACTATTTTGCTGCTTATTGATGATTCCGAAAGTGCTGGTTGTAGTATATGGAGACATAATTGTAAATGAAATCAAATAATGGATATAACAAAACCTGATTCTCAAGTAATGGATATATCGAAA
>NW_018108421.1:1895-18251 GCF_000183805.2 Loa loa | reverse complement strand
AATTGAATAGTTGTCAAATAAGCAATCAAATTTTTGAAATATTTTGAATTAACAATTTTTAATACTTCATTTACTGTTATTGATGTTATTCATAACATCATCACTATTGATATATTATTATACTACTTTCATATTATAATACTTTTTTATTTTTATATTATAATACTACTGCAACATTAATTTTTTATAGATTATGGCTTTATTATTTAAGTTTCAAATACTTTTTAATAAATATCGATATTCAATAGTATAGGTATTCAAGTTTAACTATTTTGCTGCTTATTGATGATTCCGAAAGTGCTGGTTGTAGTATATGGAGACATAATTGTAAATGAAATCAAATAATGGATATAACAAAACCTGATTCTCAAGTAATGGATATATCGAAATTTAATTCTCATGTAATGGATATATCAAAATTTGATTCTCAAGTAATGGATATATCGAAATTTGATTGTCAAGTAATGGATATGTCGAAATCTGGTTGTCAAGCAATGGATATATCGAAATCTGATTGTGACGAAAATCAAGTCTAAGTATGTCGAAATCTAATTATGACGAAAATATGGATTAGAATGAATTATCGAACAAAGAATTAAGCGAGTTTGGTGAGGACAACCACTTTAAGATTGTGGGAACGGTCAGTGTTACTTGGCATGAAGTGTGAAGAAGTTGACACAATTACATTGTGAATGGAATTGTCAACATCATTTCTATGATGGATAGGTGGGGCGGAAACTGAGCTTGGGTATAGATGGTCTATGAAGAAAAATGGTCGATAAGGACAAAGTTAAGTGGGTATAATTATTGGATGAGTAATCATTTACTATGCAAATATTCATATTCTATTTGATACCTTTGGATAGATATTACTTTAATACTTAATATACTTTGGATAACATTTAACACATACAAACAGTTAAGGTTTATTCAGATCATATTGTTATGTTGTACAGATCAAGATATAATCATAACGGTATCGGATTTAATTTTATCGATCATTTTTTGCCGAGCATAATGATGAGACTTGTGGAACACATCCAGATCATGTTGTAAAGTATGACTAGGTCAAAGTGCAGAACATGTTCAGTCATTTGTAAATGAGTTCTAAGCCAAATTGTAAAGATAGTATAAAGTAACTTTACTCAAGTATAAAGCAGATGCGCAACAGCTAAACAAACCGTTATCATTTCGCATAACTAATTTCGTGATGAAATTTTGAAATTTTCAAAAAATTAAAAAGAATTTTAAGAGAAGAGAAAGTATGCTTTTTTAGGATGGTAACAACTCTTCTAATTTCCATTTTTACGCCTTAAATTTAACTTGATATTAATTGATAGTCGATTCAAATAACAAATTTACATGCACATGTGACAGCTTACAGTTAAATTCCCATATAATTATATTGTATCTTAACATTTAAATTTACAATCAAACGGTTTCAAGTGAAGCAAACAATGAGATGTGATAAAATGGTTATGAAATCAGAAGTTTAGATTTCGATGATTACCATTTCCTATTTTATATTTTAATTCCATTTCTCATTTTGTATTCCGCTAACAATTCACATTTTACGTTCCATTACCATTTCCTACCATTTTTTTGTTATTTCTTCCATTACCACTTCCTATTTTGTATCTCCCTACTATTTCCCATTCTTTATTTCATTACCATTTACTATTTTTATGTGTAGTAACAAAAATATATAATATTATAATATGGTAAGGATTAATTAAGATTTTAACTGTCACATGGTTTAAAATTTATTTCCTAGAAATTTTGCAAACAGTTGGTGACAATCATTAAATGCCAGTCAGTCGTATATGTACCTAATTATAATACAACCACAATCCATTAAAACAGAGGTTGTAACAGCTGGATAACAGCGTCTACTACTATTATAATTCATATCACATACATCCACCAAATGATTTTAGTCCTTCTTTTGTCACAAATATACCTCGACGAATGTCATTTTAACATTTTTACAGCTGTTATTATATTAATTCTTAAATTTTAAGGCAATATTTTAACATAAGGAAAATGAATTGGAGACTTGTATTCTTTTGAACCAATATTAATTTGAAGGCAAAATTATGCTCATTAATTTTAATAAATTTGAATTGACAACTTAAAACAAACAACAAAAATATCTTTTGGAGATTTGAATATTGCATTATTAATTACAATATGTTACCAACTAATGCAAAACAAAAAAGACCTTTGTTATTCAATTTTGAAAAAAAAAAAACTTTGTTATTTTTTTTTTCAAAAATGAGTAAATTTATTACTATTTATTTGTTCCAAATAGATATTTGTGTTTTTTTGTTAACTGACATAGCGCATATCCAAAATGTTTCTAAAGCTTTCTGGATATTTGGATGAGGAAATTAAAATACACATCACTATTAGATGCTGTTTAAAGTCAAAGGTCATACTTCATCCGCGTCATAGAGCTTTTGTGTTTGAACTGTCTGTCAAAGAATACGATACAACAACAAGTGAAGTGAGGAAATGTACGAATGATGGTCAAAGAGGAGATAGGGAGAAGGTGAAAAAATAATTTGAACTTTGTTAAATGTGCAATCATTGAGCTGACCACTACATCGATCTCTTAGCCGATATTCACTCTTGTAGACTCTTCCTCATCTTTTTTGTCGCTTAACTTTCAAAGTAAAAGTTAAACTTTTCAAGTTACTTGCGTTTGCTGGAAATGGAATTGTGGTAACAATTGCAGGGCCTAATTTGGTTGTCTATATTACAGTATTCTATTAATTAAGATGCAAGAGAAAAAACGCTTTGTTGGAACTTCATGTTCTCGAGATCCCTACTTGTTGCTTTCATTGATTGAGTGACCGATGGCTACGTTTTTCCACTCATCTGCTTCTACTTCATATTCTAAGATTTATTTAATTCAGTGATAATAAAGGATTATTGAGCAAGTTTCCCCGTCTACAAAGAATTTTCTCAAAACGCCCTACTGGACATCAGGAATATGTCATAGTCGAACCCTTTTTTCGTCATTTGCAAAAAAGATGGCCATCGCTGTCAAGGATATCAACGATGGATGAAGATTCAACTCGCCATTCACCACTATCCACTACTGTATTTTAGGCTATCTCCGGAGATTTCCCGCTTTTCTGAGCTTTCGACATTTCTCTCTTTTTTGCTTTCATAGACATTTTCATTGCAATCAATTTCATTTCCGAACTTTCGCACTCAATTTGTCCTCTGAAATTATACTTTTCTTAACTTTTATAAAATTCCCTAATGAAATAATTTGTGTATTAACATGAGTGAAACAGACAGTAAGTGAGAAAGTGCAGAAGTGACAGTCAAAGGAAGGCAGACAGACATATAGGGAATGGAGCCGCAAAAAAACGAAAAGTGCTGCTTTCCCCGTCATAAATAATGTGCTATGTTGCTGAACTGACCACTATATCAGCTGACCGACGCGCGATCTGCCGTCCATTCCCGTGGACACTTCCAATCCTCTTCTTCTCCTTCTCTGATTACTGCGTTTTTCTTTGCGAAATGCATTGTGTCATGTGCGTTCATTCATAGCAAAGCGGATGAAATGAAAGAAAATCTGATGTGAAGGTAGAGAAGAAGAGGGTCGTTTTATAAGACTGAGGACTTTATAAAGTCCATCTTCACGGAGTTTTGCAACTTTAAGTTCCGGCATATAATCCGGAAAAATTTTCTGACGAAGTTTCCATATATTCGATTTAATATTGGAGGCGTCTTTATCACTTCTGATCTTAAAAGCCCATCTAAGCAATAGATCAGTTAGTTGAAGCTAAAAGTTAAGAGAGATTCTCTTTTCCCTAATTAGCAAGGCTATCTCTTTTGAACTTGTGAAGGTCATCATGAAATTAGTAAAAAGTAAGTGTCTCCACGCGGAAGTCCTAGTTCTTGACCAATCTTTGAAAACTCTCCGAAAATTATATATTCATTTTGGGATTCGTTAGATTTCATGCAAGTGTTTCCATTCCCCAAAAAAGGGTTGTTTTTGGTAAGATGAAATAAGAGAAGGGACTGAGAATGTCAGAGAAATGGAGAGAAGGAAGGTCCCTCTTACAACCTCTGTCCACTCTCTTCTGCTTCCCTCTTGATTACAAAAAAAAGCGACTATCGCTGTCAGGGATGTCAACCAGCAGTCGTTGACCATCCTTCCCTACTATATCTGCAGCAGCAAGCTGACCCCCAGCAGTGGTCTCCTTCCTGACCCCAATCTTTGGCTTTCTCCCTTTTCTTCCTTATGGCAGTAAAATGTGTTTCGTTTTCTTTACTTTTCATTTTTCATTTAAGTTCTGAAATTTTGCATCTCTCAAAACTTACAAAACTTTTTGTTCAAATCCTTTACCAACTGAATGGCCTTAAAATTTGGCTTTATTTGAAATAAAAATTTAAATTTTGTCTGGTGAAAAAATATATTTGTCTGTCAAATTGGATGAAATCCTGAAATTACAACAAAGTGTTCAAATTCTTCAACAACTTCTCTACTTAATTCCGATTATTCTGTTCAATTCTGATAAGTAATCATCAAAAGTTCTTAGAATGTTTGCAATTTAAACCGTGTAAAAAAATAGGATTTTAAATTGATTTTCATAAATTTTAAGTAAATTAGCCTCCATTACTTTTGTCGGAATGATATTTCTTATAAAAACTAAGTTGTGATTCAAAATAACCCCAGCAAATTGGGTTAAAATTGAATTAAAATGGGGTCAAATTGGATTAAATTCATTAAGTAATAAATTGTTTGAATTTCAAAGTTTAATTCAATCACTAAAAATTGTTTGATTCCATCTTATTCACTTAATTTTAGTCGTTTTTTATTCTCTTTTAATTAATAAATATTAACCTTCTAAATCTTTTAAGGATTAAAATTAGCAATGAACTTCTGATGATGAAACCAATGGTGAGATTCTAGAAAGCATTTTTTCGGGAAAAGAATAAGATAAATCAATTACTATTATTATTGCTATAACCGTCGCTTTCTGTGACTATCCTTCTATCCGTATAGAATTTTCACGCGGGAGTTAAAACATATGAAATTAATTTGAATTGTTAAATTAGCAAAAAATCTCATAATTTTATTTGGGCTTAAAATGTCATCACCGAAACGCAAAGTTGAAGTGCATGAACAACTCCCAACCACAACCTCGCAGTGTGCGGTTGAAGCTGAAAGTATTCATATCGAGGTAAGTATCAATAAGTATTCAAGTCCGTCCTAAACATATATGACAAGGATTGAAGTGAGACAATAGGGTAATGTGCATGAATTGAATTTGCAGAATCCAGTAATTGCGGATGTGAAAGAAGCAGCTGATGAAGGGAATTTGTGGATGCAAGCTGAATCGTCTACTGCAGCTGCAGAACTGCAAACTGCTGAGCAAATGAGAAAGGAAAAGATGAAAGGTGGATGTGCAATAGAAGCTGCTGCAAAGGCGTTGATGAAACGAACTGAAAATGAAATGGAAATTTCCGGCAGAGGCAATGATACTCGTAAGGGTACCGTTTTTTGGGAATCTCAGTCATAGGAATGTATTTAAATAGGAAGGCGGCAACTGGTTACGGTAACGAGAACGGTTCACTGATTAGATATACTCAGTGGAGTAAAAAAATCCGGTGGAACGAATGGAAACATAAATGAAATCTTGTAATAACTCAAATGTCCGAAAGCACGTGAAATCGCAAGTATCGCTTGAATTTTAACGGTTCAATACTCAAAAAACTGACACATTTTCAGTGAATGAAGAATTCGGTACGGTGGCAGTTGGAAACGGATTGAGTCGAAATAAACGGAAGACGAATTTTATTAGACGTATTATCCGTAAGCAATCGATGCTTTATTAGAAATATTTTTCAGATAAATGGAAATATTTTTTAAAAAAATAGGCATTCTTTACAAGACAGAGTACTTTTAGAAAACGACATCGAGCAAAGTGGGAGTAAAACGGAAAATACTGTACAGTTATCCTTTGATGAGACCGAAGAAAAGCCTGTTGATTTAAGCAATAGAAATGGACAAGATAATCTATTGGACAAGCAACCTGATAAAGTGATATCAGGTCAACAGCATTGCAAGGAAAGGTCTAGAAAACGTAACGGTGAGGAGGTCAATAATTCCGGAAATGGTGAGGACTTGATAATCTATTGTGGTACTTTCTGTTTTTTATCCTCTTCAATTTAATTCAAAGATATGAAATCATTGTTTCAGCTTCATCAAGTGCTAAGCGAAAGCGTACTGAATCGAAATTAACAAACTTCAATCAACGATACGGCAATAGAACATTCTCGACATTTACACCAGCAGAGCAAAAAGAACTTTGGCACAATTCTTCATGTATTTATGATGGAGCTACATTTTCAAGGTCTTTGTTTACTTTTATAATAAACATATTCTAATGGCAGTGTCAGAAAAAAAAAAACATTACAATATTAGTTTCATCACCAGTATGATTCTTTCCCTTCTTTTCAGTTTTGAGCAATTCGAAGAATGTTTTGAAGCATACAAGAGGACGGGGAATTACCCGTATAGAGTAGCTAGTTCCGAGATTCTCCGGGATGGCGAAGGGCGAATGATCGATCGCTTTAAATATAAATATATCGTGTTTCACTGTGCCCATTATGGGACTCCACGTAAAAGAGGTAATAATATACATATTTAGGAGTTCATTTTGAGACTTTTTTTTACATTATGGTTCCTCATTTTGGCCATTGTAAAGCATTGGGAGCAGTATCCTTCCAAACCATGGAAATTATGTTCACCAGCTGCTCTCTTAATATCAGAAAGATTGGTGGTATTGGAATGGGTAATTTCAAGGGATCCAACCAGCCAGTCTTTTTAAAGCAATGAAATGATCAATAAATGACAATCACATCCATAACACATACTCTAAGATGCATTGTTTATTGGGGGAAAAAAAAAGAAAAAACCTCCAATAACTTATCAAGTCTCGAAAATAAGCCAAAGTTATTAATGCTTTATGTTATCAACTCTCGAAAGTAAGCCAAAGTTATTAATGCTTTATGTTATCAAGTCTCGAAAATAAGCCAAGGTTATTAATGCTTTATGTCGAGCCAAAGCCAAGTTGCCATCCACTGTTACAGCATTTGCACAAAATTGTAGCAGTTACTAATCATAAAATTGAAAATCCCCCAGGCGGCACACAAACAATTACTTTTAACAATGAAATCATATTTTATTCTATTACCTATATAAATACAACTGTACCGATATGACGAGTGCAAAGGTCACCGAAGAAATTGACCGGAAGAACTTGCAGCTTGCTATTACTCATAAATTTCAGCTAAAGAATTAATGCCTCTCTATCACTCAATTTGCTGTGGAACTGTAAGTATAGCAGAAGCTTCACGCGACACTTGTCACAACTTCGATCAAGTATTAGACTTGTCTTGTAGGAGCAAAGCAAACATTTCATAATTCGGTTCAGGTGGCGGTCAACGTCCAAATCAAAGTTATCTTCCATTGGGTTGCAAAGCCAGATTTCGTTTGAATGCTGACACAACAAATGGATGTCTTCGAATTTCATCATTCCACAAAGAGCACAATCATGACAATACTGAAGAAGACTACTTACGTGTCATAAACAAAAGGCGACGAAACATAACTGGTGAGTTCATGGATTTCCCGACTCAATCTGTCATTGAAATTATTCTATAATCAATTATAGAAATTACAGGAGGCCCTGTACTGAAGATTCTGAAAGAAGAAAAAACGGGAGAAACAGGCAAGTTCTATCGATTCTTTTCAGCATATTTTGTTAGATACCAACAAATGATACGGTAATATCACTGCGCTATTTCAGGCGAAACAACACTGGGATACAAATACACTGGAGAAACAGCACCGGATGTAAATGAACATGCAAATACTCGCAAAGTTGCGGAAAACAATTTTGCCCCTTTCATTTTATCTTCAGAAAATCATCCTACTCTTGCTAATTCATCCCAAGAAAACTCCACTTCGGTTGTTTCATCCCCAGGAAATTCCGCTCTCCATATTTCATCGCAAGAAAACTCAGCATTTGTGCCAGTTACTCGTTCCGCAGAAGTAAGCACACAGCTTTATACTTGAAAAAAGTCTACGAAGGATGAAAAAACATTAGAAAGGTGACATTTTCAGATGACAGAACAGGATGACGGAAGACAACAAATGTCACAGCAGAATTTACCTTCGATAGGTTCTGTTTTGAAGCAAATATTCGCAGCTCAATTATTGGATCGATTTCAGCGCATAGAATATTTGATTATGAACGGTTCGTTTTCCACCCCGTAGGTGTATATTTCCCGTGATGTTCGTTTGATGCCATTTGAGCTGTTTTTGGTTTCTGAATTGACTGAGGACATTAATTTTTGTTGATGGGCAATCGTAAAAATATCTACGACTGGGTTGTGTTTTTGTTCCATCTATCATTTAAGGAATCTCATATCTAAACTTTCATTATATACGGAACTTTTTTTTTTCTGGCCATTTTAATTAGAGTTCAGTTTAGCTTATATCATTAACTGTGGACGATGCCTGCCACAGGAAGTGTACCTACCGTTCATCTTCGGAGTATATGGCGCTGATTATCGTCTATCGGAATGGTCGGATGTGCAACTAAGAGATGTTATGATCGTACTTCTACAACCGCCAGAGATCCTGCTTCAAGGCAAATTACCAACCGATATTTCAATAAATGAAGTAAAACGGGTCCGACCACCACGTATTCAGCGCGCGATCGCGGCTATTAGAGAGGAAAAACTGAAGGTAAGAGTAATAATCGATACTAAATCCAATCTCTGATACTGCCCGTATTCTTGGACAGATTTGAGTAATGTTACCGTATTTCTCTCTTCCTTCATCGTTCCATTCATCAGCATGCAATCTTTTGCAGAGATGCGACAAGATTTTTGCGCCACTTGTGCAGCAAATTTTTAATGCCATCTCTCGACATGACTTCTTGGTGGCTGTTCGAGAATTCAAAAAGTTTGCTGATGATGTAAGAAATATGAGTGTCAACAATACCAAATCATGTGATACGAAAACACTGCAGTGCTGAACTATGATGCATATTGATTGGATCATTAATATCAACTTTGTATTGGTTGTATTTTTGCATTTGTATTTTAATTTACTTTTTTGTACTTTTTCTACACCTTCTTTTACTTTCTTTTACTTTGTATTGCTTGCACTTCTGCAGGAATCGGGTATGGGTCATAAGCCTTCACAGAAACTAGAGGTCATGTTTTCTGCTACCAGTCACGTTTACACAAAGATTCTGAATGGATCTTTCTCATTTGAAAATCTTTTGTGTGTCATGTTTCATGCAATTATGATTTTATTTCTAATTCGTTGTTCAACACACTTAATAATGATCAAAATCATGTGATTACCATAATTTAATTGCACCTTGTTTTTCCTTCCATTCGATCATTATCTGTCGATTTTTTTGCTTTATTCCTTTAAATAATTTTGGGCGCTACAATGGAAATAAATAGTGCTACTATTTTTTATTACTGTTGATTATACATTCACAAATACTGAGATTCGATCAATTCATTGTTATTCGCAGCGTCAAATAGTGTGATGACTGAAATCAATGGACTATCTGTCTGCTCTGTAATCATAAACCAAATGAATTTGGTTGAAGTATAATCGCTGATCACTGCCCACAACATATGTCTAGCAGTAACCTAACTCTCGGCTACTACGTATATAATATTTTTAAATAGCCGCGTGAAATACACTATTTTGTCACGATACGGTCAGTAACTGTACAGGAAGCTTGAAAGAGAGTAATGTACAAGAATTGGCTGGAACGACCTAATTTATCTGAACGACAGGGTTAACAACAAGGGTGCATTCTAAATTCTTCTTTAGAAACTCGCTTCTATTTATGAATTTCGGCATTTTGATATCGAATTTAAAATTCATATTCTTACTGAAACAAAAACCTAAATGAAGTTACTTGCATTATGCGTTTGATGACATGTGAGAATTGCTCATCACTGCTTACCAATTCATCATGTAATATACATATATATTTTACATCCCTTTTTGTTGTTAACTAGTAGTCTTAATGCAAGAACAATGTTACATCCCAAATAAATCTATGTCGCTAAGAAACGAGTTCAACAAAACTAGCTTTCCCGACGGTTTCTTACCACATTAGCAAAGGTAAGTAACTTATCGAAGCCTACGCATTTAATTTGATAAATAAATTCAATTTATCGTTTGTGGTTCAATAAGCTGATGAATGTTGGATATGAAATTTGAAATTTTGAAATTTCATAGACTACACGCTTCCTCCCCTAGTACATTCCTTCTCTCTCTCTACCAGAGAGACTTTACCCTCTCCTAACTTTTCACTCTTGAAGCCAAGTATGAGGAATCTTGTCTCTAATAATTTCCACTTAACATTCCTACTACTATTTCATCCACTGCATTCCGTATTCTCGTATTTTCACTTTCTTCATCTTTTTCCTTTATTTTCTTCAAAACAAGTTCTCGAGTCAAAAAAAAGGCCTACCATTCAATTGAGCGATTGAGTCATCAAAATGCGGGAAGAAGAAAGCATTGAAAGAAAGTAATATCCAAGAGTTGCGTTGGAAGTTGGACTGACTCAATTTGGCCGAAAGTAGGTATTTTCTGGAGTTTTCCATGGAAAATATTTTCTGGAATTTTTTTGCAAGGTCATGTAGAAATACTAGAAGAACAAGAAGAACATTGCCTGCCTGTTATATTTACAAATCCACGATATTTACAAATCCAAGATTTTGCATATGTTAGTTTGGTGGCGTAATTTAGAAATTTCGGTACTATTAGAGATCTCAATTTTAGACCTTTTAACGAAGGGTGAAAGAAAGGAAAAGAGTGTGCTCTTCCTGATATTCAATAAATCAATCAATTTTATTTAGCGAATTAAAAAAACGCATTTTGATTTTTATCCGACTAAATTACCGAAGTTATTAAACATGGAATATCCGTCCCTTGGACATAGTAATATCACCAGGCTAGAAATATCATAATATCGATTTTTCCGGCACTTATTAGGTAAGTGGAAATGAAACAGAAACAATGCCGTTGTTGTTCCTTCGTCAGATTCTTCTATTAACTCCATTGCTGTGGCGAAAAGCAAGTGGCAAATTTTTGATTCTAAAATTCCCACTGTTCTTCCAGTGAACAATCTTGTACCAAACTCTTATTTTACTTAATAATATTGAAAGATGGAAGTGAAAATCGGAAATAAAAATATGAAAATGTTTGCTAATTAATTGTTGTAAATGCTAATTGTCATTTTTTCCCTCTTCAACTTTTTTGAGGAATGCTTCGAAGAATATAAGATTCTTGAATGTTGCTAGGATTTTCTGGAATTCCGGAGTATCTGGAATATTCTGGAATCCTTCCATATCGCACTTTGAGACGGGCAAAGCCAAGATCGCTTCAAGTACAAATATATTTTGTTCTATTGTCCTCACTATGGACATATGAAAAGGTTACGTTTCATTATTTTTTTATTTGCCATAAAAAATTTTGTTTTCAACTAAAAGTTTTCGACAGTTCGCAAATTCCGTCAAGCTCAATCAAACTCGCTTTAACAGAGGTGCTAATGATAATGGAAGATAGCAATTTTTTCAATCGAATTATTTCCAGATCCATTAACGGAATTAGAGAAAGATGAGAAGTCTTATAGCGGTGGAGAATTACACTGCTGTTAATGATGTCGCAATGAACAATGGTCAACGATGACAGTATTCCAATCTATCTCCCATTTTTTTTAGTCAATGATTTCAGAGAAAACAGATATCCTTGTAATTTCGGTTACTTTTTCGAGTGGCCCTAATTGGCTGGCGCAATACGAGGACGGTATCAAAGCGAAATTGCTCCTGAATTTAATGACGAAACAGAATTGTTTTTGGCAACTTCTGAAACATTCAAATCATTCTCACGAGTCATCGACGACTATAGAACGGAAGACGAACCATGATCTATCAAACTATCACTTTATACATTGCGATCAGTTGAAATTGAACGTAAATATTTGCGTCTGTCATTTAAAAATGTCAATTCTTTCCATTTGTTATAAGTTTTCTTGGGTACAAAATTATCTGCTTACTTGTATGAAGTAACTTGTATGAAGTAAGCAGATAATTTTATACCCAAGAAAACTTATAACCGCACAAGAAACAGTATGCTCAGGCATATTGGAGTTTCCTGACTTGCATAAATTTCATGGAAGACAAAATCCTAAGGAAACCATTCCTTTGTGTAGGAATAACCCAAGCTCAATTGCATGGTATTTTTAACTCATCGGTGTAATGTAATGGACTAATCAAAAATTGTGAATAGTGGAGATGGATGTTGACATTGCATTTCAAATGATCAGTTTTTCTGGATATCAAAGTTCTGTCAATCGTCAATGAATTAGCAGTGGGGGAAAGTTGGAGTTTCAAATTTGGTCAATTTGGTGTAAGAAGTATAGCTTTAAATTAAAGTATTTCTGATTCTGGTCATGTTCGAAATTGTGGACTTATCCACATTCTGGCTTTTTCACCGATATCACTTTTTTATCGCTAGTTTATGACTGTTTGCGACATTGCTTGTTTACGTTCTACTGATACGCAATTATTGTGGTGTAAAGATTTTTCACAAATACAACCCAGGTTGATCAAGAAAAGATGTAACACTTAATTACAAAAAATTTGAAACTAATTATCTAAACAACGCCTTCAATATGATAAAAATTCTCATTCGGCATAAATATGTGTGAGAAATGGAATAAATTTACGTTTTCTTGGCAGTCATCATTCATTTAAACATCCTGAAACATTCATATATTAGAGTGTTTGGAGACTTTAAAAATGCTGAAATCGTTTCAAAAATAAGTTTAGGCTGAAAAATGCATTAAGTTTAAATTACATGTCTTATATTCAAATGACCAAATTTAACATATTCCTCAACTCCTCCAATTTCTAAATTTATCTTGCTGAGGTCGGTGTTCGAAAAAGAAACTTCAAAAATTGAATATCAACAAGCAATCCAACAGAAAGTGGCATAATTCGTTAATCCAATAATTACTTTTTTATGTTTCAAGTAGTTTGACCATAAATTGACAATATGAGTGACACGATGTGGAGCAGCCAATAAGCAGTCAGGATTTTTAATTAAATCAGCTATTACTTATGTGGTGACGGAGTCAGTGCAACAAAGAAGCATCTTTAGACCAGTTGTGAACCAATTTACATAAAAGAAAAACTGTGAGAATAAAGCCGGTGCGCTTTTGTCCACAATAATCTTTCCATCCTACACATCCATTTTTTAACAAATTATAATTGGATAGAACAAGGAGATATGCAATGTGTGATTCTTTTAATTAAGAAATTGTCATTTAAAAGAAAAAGCTAACCTTTCTTACTTTGTATGTCTTTCTGAAGAACCACAGATGATTCGTTTTCCAAGAAAAGCCAAATTTTCCACTGAAGTTAAAGTTTATCGTTTTTTTTTTTTTTTTGGATCACACTGTGTCTACAATTGTAATGCCTAAATCAGGCACTGTTCTGTTCATCACTTTGTTGTATTGTTAGCCTAGCTAATGGCTATTTCAGCCAAGCCAGTTTCTCTTATTTCAACCCTACCTTCCAATTCCTCGACGAATCAATCCCTCACTAAATTGTAAGGAGGATGACCGTTGGCCATTTGATTGAATGTTCAATCATCCATGGGTTGTTTGGACAAAAAATCCGAGGTATTTCCTGACCGAGGACATTACCCACAAAAAAATGTTTAATATATCCTCGTGATCCTTACTTATTCCTTTCATTAATTGAAATTTATATTGTGATCGATATTTACACCTTTTTTATTTTTTTTATTGTGACCGATATTTACACCTTTTTACCGTCCACTGCTCACTAATTTCACTTCTTAGGTAAACTTCAGTAAGATAATTCAGTGATAATAGAGGACTATTTGGCAGATTTTCTCGGCGATAAAGAATTTCCCTAAGCTAGCTATTCCACTACTTAGACAACAAGGATGTCACAGTGTGTCGCAGTTCCTCTCAACCTCTTCTCCAGTTTGTCTATAAAAAAAGGCAATTATTGCTGTGAAGGATGCCAACTATAGAGGGAAGATCCATGCCGTGCGTCACTGACCGCTGTCAATGTACAGCTACTATGAGAACTTTTCTTTCCTTCGAATGCTTACCGTAATTCGCCCACTTTTTTGCATTTGATTTCAAAAACTTTGTTTTCCTCAAATCTTACAAAGCCTTTTTTTCAAATGAATTGCTAACTCAACAGCATGCAAAATCAAACTTTGTTGAAAAAATATATTCCAGTATCGAATTTGATGAAATTATAAAACTCAAATTCAAATTCTTAAAGTTAATGTAATCTTATCTTTGGAATTGCTTAAAATTCGTTTAATTAATTGATCGTTTTTCATTTCTCTTTTATTGATATAAATATTAAGCTTCCGAAGAAGTCTTTTAAGAATTAAAATTAGCAATCACTTCTGATGATAAAGTAGACGATGAGATTTTAAAACGCATTTTCTCGAGAAAGGAATAAAACAAATTGATTCATACAATCCCCATATCGTCATTATTAGAATGAAATTTCGAGAGCGTAGCGATATGACTTGCAGGCAATATTAGGTTAATCGGAACAGTAAATTGAAATTAAAAAGATATCTATTTTCTTGAAAATGATTGACGAGAGGAAGTTGAAGATAGATAGATTGAATAGATTGAAATGTCATAATCATCGATGACTATTATCCACTGCCATATCTTTGATAGTATCACAGTTCTTCACGGTTACAAGACTTCTCATCTTTCTCCAATGCTGTCAATGCATCTGAAAATAATTTGGCTGATGGAATCGCTAATTTTAACTTTTGTTATCATCAGAAATTGTAAAAATGAGCTGAAAAGTGAAAAGTCATCGACATGATGAAGGACAAGGTAAAGTACAAGATTTTTAAAACGGTAGAAATGCTCGAATGGAAGCTTTTCGTACCACATTAATTGGAATTAAATGACCAGAGGTTCAAACAGCTTTTGGTTTGTGCGATTCGCAATATTCCTCACATTTTTTTCTCTTTCATTCAAATTTCCTATCTTTAACTTGATATTTGATGAATGCGCTTTTAATTCCCAATGAAAGCCTCATGAAAAGGATTGCAGATAAATTGAAATACAAAAAGACAATATTATAAAATGCAAAAAATATGCGAAATAATCAGAGCATTACTGTAAATCTGCAAATTTTGCAAAATTCATCACTGAAAAAAAACTGTTTTTTTGAGTCATGGCATACAGATGTATGGAGCAAAGATTATTCGGATTAAAAACGAATTCATTGCATATTTACAGAAATTTGTTGTATATTTGTTTTGCTTTCTACAAATTTATTCAGTTTTCATTTCTGCTTTTGCAAAGCAAAAGGCAAGTGTGATGCTGAAATCAGTGATATGATTTTTTGAAAATTTCCAATCATCAATCCTTTTCCTTAAATTCAGGAGAGGGACAATTTCAATTTCTATTAGTCTTGAATTTTTTTTTTCAAATGTATTCGAATTCACAATGTCTTTGTTCATTAAGGTACTAATTCTCGAAATATCCCGTAACGATGAAAAGTGCGCTATTTATGTTACCATTACTCATTGGTATTTATAACATATTATTAGCAACGTCTAAAAGACCACCTCGGGTAATTTTTATAAATTCACATTGTCACGATAATTGCCATGAAAGACAGTAAAAGAGGGATGGATTTGTTCAATTTCAATAAATTAGTTTTAAGATCATTCACGACTACGATTCGGATGGTGAAAGCTATGATTGCGTTTATACTGGTGATCGGAATCCCGTACTACAAGAATACGAGAAGGCTCTTCCCATTGAAAGCTCATCATGGGATCGTACTACACCTCCCGTCATTGTTGCTTAATCGGTAGATCAGTGGTTTAATGCTACCATAGAAATAAGCGTACTTTCGATATATTATTTCAAATACACTATTAACGCTATTTTTTTTACACTATCTAATAATTCTTTCTGTTGCAGTTAATATTGGTTAGATATATTGTGGTTCACATTCCTAGAAGTGCTATGCCTAGCAATCATGGCTAATTTATCAGCTCTATTGGCTTACGAATGAAAACATTAAACTTTTTATGCGCACTCTGATATTCCTTATTGAATAAAATTGAAATTTAATTTTGTCAACATGTTTTACTGCAAATCGATCGTTTTTTAATTTTCATTATGCAATTATTTGGAGAGTTAAGAGAACAATTCAAAGAGATCCAATGCAAATATAAATAACTTCTTATGATCC
>NW_018108421.1:0-1758 GCF_000183805.2 Loa loa | reverse complement strand
ATTGCGTTTATACTGGTGATCGGAATCCCGTACTACAAGAATACGAGAAGGCTCTTCCCATTGAAAGCTCATCATGGGATCGTACTACACCTCCCGTCATTGTTGCTTAATCGGTAGATCAGTGGTTTAATGCTACCATAGAAATAAGCGTACTTTCGATATATTATTTCAAATACACTATTAACGCTATTTTTTTTACACTATCTAATAATTCTTTCTGTTGCAGTTAATATTGGTTAGATATATTGTGGTTCACATTCCTAGAAGTGCTATGCCTAGCAATCATGGCTAATTTATCAGCTCTATTGGCTTACGAATGAAAACATTAAACTTTTTATGCGCACTCTGATATTCCTTATTGAATAAAATTGAAATTTAATTTTGTCAACATGTTTTACTGCAAATCGATCGTTTTTTAATTTTCATTATGCAATTATTTGGAGAGTTAAGAGAACAATTCAAAGAGATCCAATGCAAATATAAATAACTTCTTATGATCCTTTCAATAATAAGGATGGCAAAAATTATGACTGAACCATTGGAGGAAGTATAAATGGATGTTGTAAGAGGAAAATGCAGTTGTCATGAGACTGAAATCTGCATATTTTTATTCTGTCCATTCTAACAAACTTTCATGCAAATTTTTGCACTCCATCAAAAAGTCTTTGGCTAATTCCTCTGCTCAATTATTTGATGCACAGAAAATACATACACGAATTTTAGGCAAATACGCCATAATTTCAAAATATTTTTTTGCAATGAATTTTGCTAAATTCATAACAATTAAATTGTAAGAAACGACCAATTTTTTTTTGCTTTTGAATTGATCAAAAAACGAAATATTTAAATTCGTTCGTGTTTTATATTTGTTTATCCATGTGATTTTTGTTTTGAAACAAATTGAAGGTAACAAAATGAGAGCAATGATAGAGAAAAAGTGAGCATGACTTTCATTCCAGCTGAGTGAAGAAAAAAAAAAACATTTCTTTGTGATAGCAGCTACTTTTATTTGAGGGGGCATATGGTTGGTAAAGACGGATGACATATCCATTTTTGATGAGTGTTATTTTGATATCAATGCAAAAATAATCTTTCCATCTCTTTCGTATTCAAATTGAAATCAGCAACACGTGAACAGCAAAGCTTGTACTTCTCCTCCAAGTAACTTGTCACATTTTCTTATTTCATAAATTATATTATCAAAATATTCACTTCAACATTTCCTTGATCACATTTAGAATTGCATCGAAAAAGTATCACTCAAATAATTACATAATTTTAAGCAATGAACAATCATAGCATACTTAAATCTGTTCCCAACGTAATAAATACTCGATGAATTTATCAATCTATCCACCATACATTTTAACATTCGTGTAAACTTGAGCTAAAGGTTGCGCTATCTTTTTCAATAATTTATCACAGGAGCTACCGTATGGTGCTACACCGAGATGTCTGTTATGAAGTTGCACTGTCAGGCCATCACCGCTATCGCTAAGAAATGATTGGAGAAGGATAACAAAAGTGAATGTTCCTGAAGAATTCAAGCATGACCAAAGTGACCAAAGCAAAGTGATATTCTGCAAATATTCTGAGAATCAAAATATGCACTGAAATGATTGGAACTAATTCGTCCCTAGTAAAGTTATCATTTTTAATCAAATAGAATAAGTAAAATCTTTTAAAAAGCTTTAACGAACTTTTCACTTTTTTTGTCCCTATTACATAGGGACTCTGGGATTCCACATTCTTTCTTTT